>NW_028253546.1:0-70878 GCF_964263255.1 Lissotriton vulgaris
CGGCTGTAATGCCAGAAACCGGTCCCCGGGAGCTTGTTTCCTTCCCAGTGTAAGAATTGGCTTTTGTAGTTTGGTTTGCCCTGTTCCCATCATGCACTGGGACAGGAACAGACTAATTTGCATACAGCCAGGTTCTGAAACTGGGATGGTGCAGTGAGCTAAAAAACGGTGTTGGATCTAGCCCTGATCTCTTGACTGGGTGAGAGCTTTCTGCTTAATTCAGAGACTCTGTCCCTCACCACCCCTTGTTGTAAATATTTTTGTCCACCCTAAGCGTGGAAGGGTATTCTCAGATGTGAGACCCTTGCTCATTGCACCATCAGGATTCAAGCAAACCGGGCCGAAGACGGCTGTAATGCCAGAAACCGGTCCCCGGGAGCTTGTTTCCTTCCCAGTGTAAGAATTGGCTTTTGTAGTTTGGTTTGCCCTGTTCCCATCATGCACTGGGACAGGAACAGACTAATTTGCATACAGCCAGGTTCTGAAACTGGGATGGTGCAGTGAGCTAAAAAACGGTGTTGGATCTAGCCCTGATCTCTTGACTGGGTGAGAGCTTTCTGCTTAATTCAGAGACTCTGTCCCTCACCACCCCTTGTTGTAAATATTTTTGTCCACCCTAAGCGTGGAAGGGTATTCTCAGATGTGAGACCCTTGCTCATTGCACCATCAGGATTCAAGCAAACCGGGCCGAAGACGGCTGTAATGCCAGAAACCGGTCCCCGGGAGCTTGTTTCCTTCCCAGTGTAAGAATTGGCTTTTGTAGTTTGGTTTGCCCTGTTCCCATCATGCACTGGGACAGGAACAGACTAATTTGCATACAGCCAGGTTCTGAAACTGGGATGGTGCAGTGAGCTAAAAAACGGTGTTGGATCTAGCCCTGATCTCTTGACTGGGTGAGAGCTTTCTGCTTAATTCAGAGACTCTGTCCCTCACCACCCCTTGTTGTAAATATTTTTGTCCACCCTAAGCGTGGAAGGGTATTCTCAGATGTGAGACCCTTGCTCATTGCACCATCAGGATTCAAGCAAACCGGGCCGAAGACGGCTGTAATGCCAGAAACCGGTCCCCGGGAGCTTGTTTCCTTCCCAGTGTAAGAATTGGCTTTTGTAGTTTGGTTTGCCCTGTTCCCATCATGCACTGGGACAGGAACAGACTAATTTGCATACAGCCAGGTTCTGAAACTGGGATGGTGCAGTGAGCTAAAAAACGGTGTTGGATCTAGCCCTGATCTCTTGACTGGGTGAGAGCTTTCTGCTTAATTCAGAGACTCTGTCCCTCACCACCCCTTGTTGTAAATATTTTTGTCCACCCTAAGCGTGGAAGGGTATTCTCAGATGTGAGACCCTTGCTCATTGCACCATCAGGATTCAAGCAAACCGGGCCGAAGACGGCTGTAATGCCAGAAACCGGTCCCCGGGAGCTTGTTTCCTTCCCAGTGTAAGAATTGGCTTTTGTAGTTTGGTTTGCCCTGTTCCCATCATGCACTGGGACAGGAACAGACTAATTTGCATACAGCCAGGTTCTGAAACTGGGATGGTGCAGTGAGCTAAAAAACGGTGTTGGATCTAGCCCTGATCTCTTGACTGGGTGAGAGCTTTCTGCTTAATTCAGAGACTCTGTCCCTCACCACCCCTTGTTGTAAATATTTTTGTCCACCCTAAGCGTGGAAGGGTATTCTCAGATGTGAGACCCTTGCTCATTGCACCATCAGGATTCAAGCAAACCGGGCCGAAGACGGCTGTAATGCCAGAAACCGGTCCCCGGGAGCTTGTTTCCTTCCCAGTGTAAGAATTGGCTTTTGTAGTTTGGTTTGCCCTGTTCCCATCATGCACTGGGACAGGAACAGACTAATTTGCATACAGCCAGGTTCTGAAACTGGGATGGTGCAGTGAGCTAAAAAACGGTGTTGGATCTAGCCCTGATCTCTTGACTGGGTGAGAGCTTTCTGCTTAATTCAGAGACTCTGTCCCTCACCACCCCTTGTTGTAAATATTTTTGTCCACCCTAAGCGTGGAAGGGTATTCTCAGATGTGAGACCCTTGCTCATTGCACCATCAGGATTCAAGCAAACCGGGCCGAAGACGGCTGTAATGCCAGAAACCGGTCCCCGGGAGCTTGTTTCCTTCCCAGTGTAAGAATTGGCTTTTGTAGTTTGGTTTGCCCTGTTCCCATCATGCACTGGGACAGGAACAGACTAATTTGCATACAGCCAGGTTCTGAAACTGGGATGGTGCAGTGAGCTAAAAAACGGTGTTGGATCTAGCCCTGATCTCTTGACTGGGTGAGAGCTTTCTGCTTAATTCAGAGACTCTGTCCCTCACCACCCCTTGTTGTAAATATTTTTGTCCACCCTAAGCGTGGAAGGGTATTCTCAGATGTGAGACCCTTGCTCATTGCACCATCAGGATTCAAGCAAACCGGGCCGAAGACGGCTGTAATGCCAGAAACCGGTCCCCGGGAGCTTGTTTCCTTCCCAGTGTAAGAATTGGCTTTTGTAGTTTGGTTTGCCCTGTTCCCATCATGCACTGGGACAGGAACAGACTAATTTGCATACAGCCAGGTTCTGAAACTGGGATGGTGCAGTGAGCTAAAAAACGGTGTTGGATCTAGCCCTGATCTCTTGACTGGGTGAGAGCTTTCTGCTTAATTCAGAGACTCTGTCCCTCACCACCCCTTGTTGTAAATATTTTTGTCCACCCTAAGCGTGGAAGGGTATTCTCAGATGTGAGACCCTTGCTCATTGCACCATCAGGATTCAAGCAAACCGGGCCGAAGACGGCTGTAATGCCAGAAACCGGTCCCCGGGAGCTTGTTTCCTTCCCAGTGTAAGAATTGGCTTTTGTAGTTTGGTTTGCCCTGTTCCCATCATGCACTGGGACAGGAACAGACTAATTTGCATACAGCCAGGTTCTGAAACTGGGATGGTGCAGTGAGCTAAAAAACGGTGTTGGATCTAGCCCTGATCTCTTGACTGGGTGAGAGCTTTCTGCTTAATTCAGAGACTCTGTCCCTCACCACCCCTTGTTGTAAATATTTTTGTCCACCCTAAGCGTGGAAGGGTATTCTCAGATGTGAGACCCTTGCTCATTGCACCATCAGGATTCAAGCAAACCGGGCCGAAGACGGCTGTAATGCCAGAAACCGGTCCCCGGGAGCTTGTTTCCTTCCCAGTGTAAGAATTGGCTTTTGTAGTTTGGTTTGCCCTGTTCCCATCATGCACTGGGACAGGAACAGACTAATTTGCATACAGCCAGGTTCTGAAACTGGGATGGTGCAGTGAGCTAAAAAACGGTGTTGGATCTAGCCCTGATCTCTTGACTGGGTGAGAGCTTTCTGCTTAATTCAGAGACTCTGTCCCTCACCACCCCTTGTTGTAAATATTTTTGTCCACCCTAAGCGTGGAAGGGTATTCTCAGATGTGAGACCCTTGCTCATTGCACCATCAGGATTCAAGCAAACCGGGCCGAAGACGGCTGTAATGCCAGAAACCGGTCCCCGGGAGCTTGTTTCCTTCCCAGTGTAAGAATTGGCTTTTGTAGTTTGGTTTGCCCTGTTCCCATCATGCACTGGGACAGGAACAGACTAATTTGCATACAGCCAGGTTCTGAAACTGGGATGGTGCAGTGAGCTAAAAAACGGTGTTGGATCTAGCCCTGATCTCTTGACTGGGTGAGAGCTTTCTGCTTAATTCAGAGACTCTGTCCCTCACCACCCCTTGTTGTAAATATTTTTGTCCACCCTAAGCGTGGAAGGGTATTCTCAGATGTGAGACCCTTGCTCATTGCACCATCAGGATTCAAGCAAACCGGGCCGAAGACGGCTGTAATGCCAGAAACCGGTCCCCGGGAGCTTGTTTCCTTCCCAGTGTAAGAATTGGCTTTTGTAGTTTGGTTTGCCCTGTTCCCATCATGCACTGGGACAGGAACAGACTAATTTGCATACAGCCAGGTTCTGAAACTGGGATGGTGCAGTGAGCTAAAAAACGGTGTTGGATCTAGCCCTGATCTCTTGACTGGGTGAGAGCTTTCTGCTTAATTCAGAGACTCTGTCCCTCACCACCCCTTGTTGTAAATATTTTTGTCCACCCTAAGCGTGGAAGGGTATTCTCAGATGTGAGACCCTTGCTCATTGCACCATCAGGATTCAAGCAAACCGGGCCGAAGACGGCTGTAATGCCAGAAACCGGTCCCCGGGAGCTTGTTTCCTTCCCAGTGTAAGAATTGGCTTTGTAGTTTGGTTTGCCCTGTTCCCATCATGCACTGGGACAGGAACAGACTAATTTGCATACAGCCAGGTTCTGAAACTGGGATGGTGCAGTGAGCTAAAAAACGGTGTTGGATCTAGCCCTGATCTCTTGACTGGGTGAGAGCTTTCTGCTTAATTCAGAGACTCTGTCCCTCACCACCCCTTGTTGTAAATATTTTTGTCCACCCTAAGCGTGGAAGGGTATTCTCAGATGTGAGACCCTTGCTCATTGCACCATCAGGATTCAAGCAAACCGGGCCGAAGACGGCTGTAATGCCAGAAACCGGTCCCCGGGAGCTTGTTTCCTTCCCAGTGTAAGAATTGGCTTTTGTAGTTTGGTTTGCCCTGTTCCCATCATGCACTGGGACAGGAACAGACTAATTTGCATACAGCCAGGTTCTGAAACTGGGATGGTGCAGTGAGCTAAAAAACGGTGTTGGATCTAGCCCTGATCTCTTGACTGGGTGAGAGCTTTCTGCTTAATTCAGAGACTCTGTCCCTCACCACCCCTTGTTGTAAATATTTTTGTCCACCCTAAGCGTGGAAGGGTATTCTCAGATGTGAGACCCTTGCTCATTGCACCATCAGGATTCAAGCAAACCGGGCCGAAGACGGCTGTAATGCCAGAAACCGGTCCCCGGGAGCTTGTTTCCTTCCCAGTGTAAGAATTGGCTTTTGTAGTTTGGTTTGCCCTGTTCCCATCATGCACTGGGACAGGAACAGACTAATTTGCATACAGCCAGGTTCTGAAACTGGGATGGTGCAGTGAGCTAAAAAACGGTGTTGGATCTAGCCCTGATCTCTTGACTGGGTGAGAGCTTTCTGCTTAATTCAGAGACTCTGTCCCTCACCACCCCTTGTTGTAAATATTTTTGTCCACCCTAAGCGTGGAAGGGTATTCTCAGATGTGAGACCCTTGCTCATTGCACCATCAGGATTCAAGCAAACCGGGCCGAAGACGGCTGTAATGCCAGAAACCGGTCCCCGGGAGCTTGTTTCCTTCCCAGTGTAAGAATTGGCTTTTGTAGTTTGGTTTGCCCTGTTCCCATCATGCACTGGGACAGGAACAGACTAATTTGCTATACAGCCAGGTTCTGAAACTGGGATGGTGCAGTGAGCTAAAAAACGGTGTTGGATCTAGCCCTGATCTCTTGACTGGGTGAGAGCTTTCTGCTTAATTCAGAGACTCTGTCCCTCACCACCCCTTGTTGTAAATATTTTTGTCCACCCTAAGCGTGGAAGGGTATTCTCAGATGTGAGACCCTTGCTCATTGCACCATCAGGATTCAAGCAAACCGGGCCGAAGACGGCTGTAATGCCAGAAACCGGTCCCCGGGAGCTTGTTTCCTTCCCAGTGTAAGAATTGGCTTTTGTAGTTTGGTTTGCCCTGTTCCCATCATGCACTGGGACAGGAACAGACTAATTTGCATACAGCCAGGTTCTGAAACTGGGATGGTGCAGTGAGCTAAAAAACGGTGTTGGATCTAGCCCTGATCTCTTGACTGGGTGAGAGCTTTCTGCTTAATTCAGAGACTCTGTCCCTCACCACCCCTTGTTGTAAATATTTTTGTCCACCCTAAGCGTGGAAGGGTATTCTCAGATGTGAGACCCTTGCTCATTGCACCATCAGGATTCAAGCAAACCGGGCCGAAGACGGCTGTAATGCCAGAAACCGGTCCCCGGGAGCTTGTTTCCTTCCCAGTGTAAGAATTGGCTTTTGTAGTTTGGTTTGCCCTGTTCCCATCATGCACTGGGACAGGAACAGACTAATTTGCATACAGCCAGGTTCTGAAACTGGGATGGTGCAGTGAGCTAAAAAACGGTGTTGGATCTAGCCCTGATCTCTTGACTGGGTGAGAGCTTTCTGCTTAATTCAGAGACTCTGTCCCTCACCACCCCTTGTTGTAAATATTTTTGTCCACCCTAAGCGTGGAAGGGTATTCTCAGATGTGAGACCCTTGCTCATTGCACCATCAGGATTCAAGCAAACCGGGCCGAAGACGGCTGTAATGCCAGAAACCGAGTCCCCGGGAGCTTGTTTCCTTCCCAGTGTAAGAATTGGCTTTTGTAGTTTGGTTTGCCCTGTTCCCATCATGCACTGGGACAGGAACAGACTAATTTGCATACAGCCAGGTTCTGAAACTGGGATGGTGCAGTGAGCTAAAAAACGGTGTTGGATCTAGCCCTGATCTCTTGACTGGGTGAGAGCTTTCTGCTTAATTCAGAGACTCTGTCCCTCACCACCCCTTGTTGTAAATATTTTTGTCCACCCTAAGCGTGGAAGGGTATTCTCAGATGTGAGACCCTTGCTCATTGCACCATCAGGATTCAAGCAAACCGGGCCGAAGACGGCTGTAATGCCAGAAACCGATCCCCGGGAGCTTGTTTCCTTCCCAGTGTAAGAATTGGCTTTTGTAGTTTGGTTTGCCCTGTTCCCATCATGCACTGGGACAGGAACAGACTAATTTGCATACAGCCAGGTTCTGAAACTGGGATGGTGCAGTGAGCTAAAAAACGGTGTTGGATCTAGCCCTGGTCTCTTGACTGGGTGAGAGCTTTCTGCTTAATTCAGAGACTCTGTCCCTCACCACCCCTTGTTGTAAATATTTTTGTCCACCCTAAGCGTGGAAGGGTATTCTCAGATGTGAGACCCTTGCTCATTGCACCATCAGGATTCAAGCAAACCGGGCCGAAGACGGCTGTAATGCCAGAAACCGGTCCCCGGGAGCTTGTTTCCTTCCCAGTGTAAGAATTGGCTTTTGTAGTTTGGTTTGCCCTGTTCCCATCATGCACTGGGACAGGAACAGACTAATTTGCATACAGCCAGGTTCTGAAACTGGGATGGTGCAATGAGCTAAAAAACGGTGTTGGATCTAGCCCTGATCTCTTGACTGGGTGAGAGCTTTCTGCTTAAATCAGAGACTCTGTCCCTCACCACCCCTTGTTGTAAATATTTTTGTCCACCCTAAGCGTGGAAGGGTATTCTCAGATGTGAGACCCTTGCTCATTGCACCATCAGGATTCAAGCAAACCGGGCCGAAGACGGCTGTAATGCCAGAAACCGGTCCCCGGGAGCTTGTTTCCTTCCCAGTGTAAGAATTGGCTTTTGTAGTTTGGTTTGCCCTGTTCCCATCATGCACTGGGACAGGAACAGACTAATTTGCATAAAGCCAGGTTCTGAAACTGGGATGGTGCAGTGAGCTAAAAACGGGGTTGGATCTAGCCCTGATCTCTTGACTGGGTGAGAGCTTTCTGCTTAATTCAGAGACTCTGTCCCTCACCACCCCTTGTTGTAAATATTTTTGTCCACCCTAAGCGTGGAAGGGTATTCTCAGATGTGAGACCCTTGCTCATTGCACCATCAGGATTCAAGCAAACCGGGCCGAAGACGGCTGTAATGCCAGAAACCGGTCCCCGGGAGCTTGTTTCCTTCCCAGTGTAAGAATTGGCTTTTGTAGTTTGGTTTGCCCTGTTCCCATCATGCACTGGGACAGGAACAGACTAATTTGCATACAGCCAGGTTCTGAAACTGGGATGGTGCAGTGAGCTAAAAAACGGTGTTGGATCTAGCCCTGATCTCTTGACTGGGTGAGAGCTTTCTGCTTAATTCAGAGACTCTGTCCCTCACCACCCCTTGTTGTAAATATTTTTGTCCACCCTAAGCGTGGAAGGGTATTCTCAGATGTGAGACCCTTGCTCATTGCACCATCAGGATTCAAGCAAACCGGGCCGAAGACGGCTGTAATGCCAGAAACCGGTCCCCGGGAGCTTGTTTCCTTCCCAGTGTAAGAATTGGCTTTTGTAGTTTGGTTTGCCCTGTTCCCATCATGCACTGGGACAGGAACAGACTAATTTGCATACAGCCAGGTTCTGAAACTGGGATGGTGCAGTGAGCTAAAAAACTGTGTTGGATCTAGCCCTGATCTCTTGACTGGGTGAGAGCTTTCTGCTTAATTCAGAGACTCTGTCCCTCACCACCCCTTGTTGTAAATATTTTTGTCCACCCTAAGCGTGGAAGGGTATTCTCAGATGTGAGACCCTTACTCATTGCACCATCAGGATTCAAGCAAACCGGGCCGAAGACGGCTGTAATGCCAGAAACCGGTCCCCGGGAGCTTGTTTCCTTCCCAGTGTAAGAATTGGCTTTTGTAGTTTGGTTTGCCCTGTTCCCATCATGCACTGGGACAGGAACAGACTAATTTGCATACAGCCAGGTTCTGAAACTGGGATGGTGCAATGAGCTAAAAAACGGTGTTGGATCTAGCCCTGATCTCTTGACTGGGTGAGAGCTTTCTGCTTAAATCAGAGACTCTGTCCCTCACCACCCCTTGTTGTAAATATTTTTGTCCACCCTAAGCGTGGAAGGGTATTCTCAGATGTGAGACCCTTGCTCATTGCACCATCAGGATTCAAGCAAACCGGGCCGAAGACGGCTGTAATGCCAGAAACCGATCCCCGGGAGCTTGTTTCCTTCTCAGTGTAAGAATTGGCTTTTGTAGTTTGGTTTGCCCTGTTCCCATCATGCACTGGGACAGGAACAGACTAATTTGCATACAGCCAGGTTCTGAAACTGGGATGGTGCAGTGAGCTAAAAAACGGTGTTGGATCTAGCCCTGGTCTCTTGACTGGGTGAGAGCTTTCTGCTTAATTCAGAGACTCTGTCCCTCACCACCCCTTGTTGTAAATATTTTTGTCCACCCTAAGCGTGGAAGGGTATTCTCAGATGTGAGACCCTTGCTCATTGCACCATCAGGATTCAAGCAAACCGGGCCGAAGACGGCTGTAATGCCAGAAACCGGTCCCCGGGAGCTTGTTTCCTTCCCAGTGTAAGAATTGGCTTTTGTAGTTTGGTTTGCCCTGTTCCCATCATGCACTGGGACAGGAACAGACTAATTTGCATACAGCCAGGTTCTGAAACTGGGATGGTGCAGTGAGCTAAAAAACGGTGTTGGATCTAGCCCTGATCTCTTGACTGGGTGAGAGCTTTCTGCTTAATTCAGAGACTCTGTCCCTCACCACCCCTTGTTGTAAATATTTTTGTCCACCCTAAGCGTGGAAGGGTATTCTCAGATGTGAGACCCTTGCTCATTGCACCATCAGGATTCAAGCAAACCGGGCCGAAGACGGCTGTAATGCCAGAAACCGGTCCCCGGGAGCTTGTTTCCTTCCCAGTGTAAGAATTGGCTTTTGTAGTTTGGTTTGCCCTGTTCCCATCATGCACTGGGACAGGAACAGACTAATTTGCATACAGCCAGGTTCTGAAACTGGGATGGTGCAGTGAGCTAAAAAACGGTGTTGGATCTAGCCCTGATCTCTTGACTGGGTGAGAGCTTTCTGCTTAATTCAGAGACTCTGTCCCTCACCACCCCTTGTTGTAAATATTTTTGTCCACCCTAAGCGTGGAAGGGTATTCTCAGATGTGAGACCCTTGCTCATTGCACCATCAGGATTCAAGCAAACCGGGCCGAAGACGGCTGTAATGCCAGAAACCGGTCCCCGGGAGCTTGTTTCCTTCCCAGTGTAAGAATTGGCTTTTGTAGTTTGGTTTGCCCTGTTCCCATCATGCACTGGGACAGGAACAGACTAATTTGCATACAGCCAGGTTCTGAAACTGGGATGGTGCAATGAGCTAAAAAACGGTGTTGGATCTAGCCCTGATCTCTTGACTGGGTGAGAGCTTTCTGCTTAAATCAGAGACTCTGTCCCTCACCACCCCTTGTTGTAAATATTTTTGTCCACCCTAAGCGTGGAAGGGTATTCTCAGATGTGAGACCCTTGCTCATTGCACCATCAGGATTCAAGCAAACCGGGCCGAAGACGGCTGTAATGCCAGAAACCGGTCCCCGGGAGCTTGTTTCCTTCCCAGTGTAAGAATTGGCTTTTGTAGTTTGGTTTGCCCTGTTCCCATCATGCACTGGGACAGGAACAGACTAATTTGCATAAAGCCAGGTTCTGAAACTGGGATGGTGCAGTGAGCTAAAAACGGTGTTGGATCTAGCCCTGATCTCTTGACTGGGTGAGAGCTTTCTGCTTAATTCAGAGACTCTGTCCCTCACCACCCCTTGTTGTAAATATTTTTGTCCACCCTAAGCGTGGAAGGGTATTCTCAGATGTGAGACCCTTGCTCATTGCACCATCAGGATTCAAGCAAACCGGGCCGAAGACGGCTGTAATGCCAGAAACCGGTCCCCGGGAGCTTGTTTCCTTCCCAGTGTAAGAATTGGCTTTTGTAGTTTGGTTTGCCCTGTTCCCATCATGCACTGGGACAGGAACAGACTAATTTGCATACAGCCAGGTTCTGAAACTAGTATGGTGCAGTGAGCTAAAAAAACGGTGTTGGATCTAGCCCTGATCTCTTGACTGGGTGAGAGCTTTCTGCTTAATTCAGAGACTCTGTCCCTCACCACCCCTTGTTGTAAATATTTTTGTCCACCCTAAGCGTGGAAGGGTATTCTCAGATGTGAGACCCTTGCTCATTGCACCATCAGGATTCAAGCAAACCGGGCCGAAGACGGCTGTAATGCCAGAAACCGGTCCCCGGGAGCTTGTTTCCTTCCCAGTGTAAGAATTGGCTTTTGTAGTTTGGTTTGCCCTGTTCCCATCATGCACTGGGACAGGAACAGACTAATTTGCATACAGCCAGGTTCTGAAACTGGGATGGTGCAGTGAGCTAAAAAACTGTGTTGGATCTAGCCCTGATCTCTTGACTGGGTGAGAGCTTTCTGCTTAATTCAGAGACTCTGTCCCTCACCACCCCTTGTTGTAAATATTTTTGTCCACCCTAAGCGTGGAAGGGTATTCTCAGATGTGAGACCCTTGCTCATTGCACCATCAGGATTCAAGCAAACCGGGCCGAAGACGGCTGTAATGCCAGAAACCGATCCCCGGGAGCTTGTTTCCTTCCCAGTGTAAGAATTGGCTTTTGTAGTTTGGTTTGCCCTGTTCCCATCATGCACTGGGACAGGAACAGACTAATTTGCATACAGCTAGGTTCTGAAACTGGGATGGTGCAGTGAGCTAAAAAACGGTGTTGGATCTAGCCCTGGTCTCTTGACTGGGTGAGAGCTTTCTGCTTAATTCAGAGACTCTGTCCCTCACCACCCCTTGTTGTAAATATTTTTGTCCACCCTAAGCGTGGAAGGGTATTCTCAGATGTGAGACCCTTGCTCATTGCACCATCAGGATTCAAGCAAACCGGGCCGAAGACGGCTGTAATGCCAGAAACCGGTCCCCGGGAGCTTGTTTCCTTCCCAGTGTAAGAATTGGCTTTTGTACTTTGGTTTGCCCTGTTCCCATCATGCACTGGGACAGGAACAGACTAATTTGCATACAGCCAGGTTCGGAAACTGGGATGGTGCAGTGAGCTAAAAAACGGTGTTGGATCTAGCCCTGATCTCTTGACTGGGTGAGAGCTTTCTGCTTAATTCAGAGACTCTGTCCCTCACCACCCCTTGTTGTAAATATTTTTGTCCACCCTAAGCGTGGAAGGGTATTCTCAGATGTGAGACCCTTGCTCATTGCACCATCAGGATTCAAGCAAACCGGGCCGAAGACGGCTGTAATGCCAGAAACCGGTCCCCGGGAGCTTGTTTCCTTCCCAGTGTAAGAATTGGCTTTTGTAGTTTGGTTTGCCCTGTTCCCATCATGCACTGGGACAGGAACAGACTAATTTGCATACAGCCAGGTTCTGAAACTGGGATGGTGCAGTGAGCTAAAAAACGGTGTTGGGTCTAGCCCTGATCTCTTGACTGGCTGAGAGCTTTCTGCTTAATTCAGAGACTCTGTCCCTCACCACCCCTTGTTGTAAATATTTTTGTCCACCCTAAGCGTGGAAGGGTATTCTCAGATGTGAGACCCTTGCTCATTGCACTATCAGGATTCAAGCAAACCGGGCCGAAGACGGCTGTAATGCCAGAAACCGGTCCCCGGGAGCTTGTTTCCTTCCCAGTGTAAGAATTGGCTTTTGTAGTTTGGTTTGCCCTGTTCCCATCATGCACTGGGACAGGAACAGACTAATTTGCATACAGCCAGGTTCTGAAACTGGGATGGTGCAGTGAGCTAAAAAACGGTGTTGGATCTAGCCCTGATCTCTTGACTGGGTGAGAGCTTTCTGCTTAAATCAGAGACTCTGTCCCTCACCACCCCTTGTTGTAAATATTTTTGTCCACCCTAAGCGTGGAAGGGTATTCTCAGATGTGAGACCCTTGCTCATTGCACCATCAGGATTCAAGCAAACCGGGCCGAAGACGGCTGTAATGCCAGAAACCGGTCCCCGGGAGCTTGTTTCCTTCCCAGTGTAAGAATTGGCTTTTGTAGTTTGGTTTGCCCTGTTCCCATCATGCACTGGGACAGGAACAGACTAATTTGCATACAGCCAGGTTCTGAAACTGGGATGGTGCAGTGAGCTAAAAAACGGTGTTGGATCTAGCCCTGATCTCTTGACTGGGTGAGAGCTTTCTGCTTAATTCAGAGACTCTGTCCCTCACCACCCCTTGTTGTAAATATTTTTGTCCACCCTAAGCGTGGAAGGGTATTCTCAGATGTGAGACCCTTGCTCATTGCACCATCAGGATTCAAGCAAACCGGGCCGAAGACGGCTGTAATGCCAGAAACCGGTCCCCGGGAGCTTGTTTCCTTCCCAGTGTAAGAATTGGCTTTTGTAGTTTGGTTTGCCCTGTTCCCATCATGCACTGGGACAGGAACAGACTAATTTGCATACAGCCAGGTTCTGAAACTGGGATGGTGCAGTGAGCTAAAAAACGGTGTTGGATCTAGCCCTGATCTCTTGACTGGGTGAGAGCTTTCTGCTTAATTCAGAGACTCTGTCCCTCACCACCCCTTGTTGTAAATATTTTTGTCCACCCTAAGCGTGGAAGGGTATTCTCAGATGTGAGACCCTTGCTCATTGCACCATCAGGATTCAAGCAAACCGGGCCGAAGACGGCTGTAATGCCAGAAACCGGTCCCCGGGAGCTTGTTTCCTTCCCAGTGTAAGAATTGGCTTTTGTAGTTTGGTTTGCCCTGTTCCCATCATGCACTGGGACAGGAACAGACTAATTTGCATACAGCCAGGTTCTGAAACTGGGATGGTGCAGTGAGCTAAAAAACGGTGTTGGATCTAGCCCTGATCTCTTGACTGGGTGAGAGCTTTCTGCTTAATTCAGAGACTCTGTCCCTCACCACCCCTTGTTGTAAATATTTTTGTCCACCCTAAGCGTGGAAGGGTATTCTCAGATGTGAGACCCTTGCTCATTGCACCATCAGGATTCAAGCAAACCGGGCCGAAGACGGCTGTAATGCCAGAAACCGGTCCCCGGGAGCTTGTTTCCTTCCCAGTGTAATAATTGGCTTTTGTAGTTTGGTTTGCCCTGTTCCCATCATGCACTGGGACAGGAACAGACTAATTTGCATACAGCCAGGTTCTGAAACTGGGATGGTGCAGTGAGCTAAAAAACGGTGTTGGATCTAGCCCTGATCTCTTGACTGGGTGAGAGCTTTCTGCTTAATTCAGAGACTCTGTCCCTCACCACCCCTTGTTGTAAATATTTTTGTCCACCCTAAGCGTGGAAGGGTATTCTCAGATGTGAGACCCTTGCTCATTGCACCATCAGGATTCAAGCAAACCGGGCCGAAGACGGCTGTAATGCCAGAAACCGGTCCCCGGGAGCTTGTTTCCTTCCCAGTGTAAGAATTGGCTTTTGTAGTTTGGTTTGCCCTGTTCCCATCATGCACTGGGACAGGAACAGACTAATTTGCATACAGCCAGGTTCTGAAACTGGGATGGTGCAGTGAGCTAAAAAACGGTGTTGGATCTAGCCCTGATCTCTTGACTGGGTGAGAGCTTTCTGCTTAATTCAGAGACTCTGTCCCTCACCACCCCTTGTTGTAAATATTTTTGTCCACCCTAAGCGTGGAAGGGTATTCTCAGATGTGAGACCCTTGCTCATTGCACCATCAGGATTCAAGCAAACCGGGCCGAAGACGGCTGTAATGCCAGAAACCGGTCCCCGGGAGCTTGTTTACTTCCCAGTGTAAGAATTGGCTTTTGTAGTTTGGTTTGCCCTGTTCCCATCATGCACTGGGACAGGAACAGACTAATTTGCATACAGCCAGGTTCTGAAACTGGGATGGTGCAGTGAGCTAAAAAACGGTGTTGGATCTAGCCCTGATCTCTTGACTGGGTGAGAGCTTTCTGCTTAATTCAGAGACTCTGTCCCTCACCACCCCTTGTTGTAAATATTTTTGTCCACCCTAAGCGTGGAAGGGTATTCTCAGATGTGAGACCCTTGCTCATTGCACCATCAGGATTCAAGCAAACCGGGCCGAAGACGGCTGTAATGCCAGAAACCGGTCCCCGGGAGCTTGTTTCCTTCCCAGTGTAAGAATTGGCTTTTGTAGTTTGGTTTGCCCTGTTCCCATCATGCACTGGGACAGGAACAGACTAATTTGCATACAGCCAGGTTCTGAAACTGGGATGGTGCAGTGAGCTAAAAAACGGTGTTGGATCTAGCCCTGATCTCTTGACTGGGTGAGAGCTTTCTGCTTAATTCAGAGACTCTGTCCCTCACCACCCCTTGTTGTAAATATTTTTGTCCACCCTAAGCGTGGAAGGGTATTCTCAGATGTGAGACCCTTGCTCATTGCACCATCAGGATTCAAGCAAACCGGGCCGAAGATGGCTGTAATGCCAGAAACCGGTCCCCGGGAGCTTGTTTCCTTCCCAGTGTAAGAATTGGCTTTTGTAGTTTGGTTTGCCCTGGTCCCATCATGCACTGGGACATGAACAGACTAATTTGCATACAGCCAGGTTCTGAAACTGGGATGGTGCAGTGAGCTAAAAAACGGTGTTGGATCTAGCCCTGATCTCTTGACTGGGTGAGAGCTTTCTGATTAACTCAGAGACTCTGTCCCTCACCACCCCTTGTTGTAAATATTTTTGTCCACCCTAAGCGTGGAAGGGTATTCTCAGATGTGAGACCCTTGCTCATTGCACCATCAGGATTCAAGCAAACCGGGCCGAAGACGGCTGTAATGCCAGAAACCGGTCCCCGGGAGCTTGTTTCCTTCCCAGTGTAAGAATTGGCTTTTGTAGTTTGGTTTGCCCTGTTCCCATCATGCACTGGGACAGGAACAGACTAATTTGCATACAGCCAGGTTCTGAAACTGGGATGGTGCAGTGAGCTAAAAAACGGTGTTGGATCTAGCCCTGATCTCTTGACTGGGTGAGAGCTTTCTGCTTAATTCAGAGACTCTGTCCCTCACCACCCCTTGTTGTAAATATTTTTGTCCACCCTAAGCGTGGAAGGGTATTCTCAGATGTGAGACCCTTGCTCATTGCACCATCAGGATTCAAGCAAACCGGGCAGAAGACGGCTGTAATGCCAGAAACCGGTCCCCGGGAGCTTGTTTCCTTCCCAGTGTAAGAATTGGCTTTTGTAGTTTGGTTTGCCCTGTTCCCATCATGCACTGGGACAGGAACAGACTAATTTGCATACAGCCAGGTTCTGAAACTGGGATGGTGCAGTGAGCTAAAAAACGGTGTTGGATCTAGCCCTGATCTCTTGACTGGGTGAGAGCTTTCTGCTTAATTCAGAGACTATGTCCCTCACCACCCCTTGTTGTAAATATTTTTGTCCACCCTAAGCGTGGAAGGGTATTCTCAGATGTGAGACCCTTGCTCATTGCACCATCAGGATTCAAGCAAACCGGGCCGAAGACGGCTGTAATGCCAGAAACCGGTCCCCGGGAGCTTGTTTCCTTCCCAGTGTAAGAATTGGCTTTTGTAGTTTGGTTTGCCCTGTTCCCATCATGCACTGGGACAGGAACAGACTATTTTGCATACAGCCAGGTTCTGAAACTGGGATGGTGCAATGAGCTAAAAAACGGTGTTGGATCTAGCCCTGATCTCTTGACTGGGTGAGAGCTTTCTGCTTAAATCAGAGACTCTGTCCCTCACCACCCCTTGTTGTAAATATTTTTGTCCACCCTAAGCGTGGAAGGGTATTCTCAGATGTGAGACCCTTGCTCATTGCACCATCAGGATTCAAGCAAACCGGGCCGAAGACAGCTGTAATGCCAGAAACCGGTCCCCGGGAGCTTGTTTCCTTCCCAGTGTAAGAATTGGCTTTTGTAGTTTGGTTTGCCCTGTTCCCATCATGCACTGGGACAGGAACAGACTAATTTGCATACAGCCAGGTTCTGAAACTGGGATGGTGCAGTGAGCTAAAAAACGGTGTTGGATCTAGCCCTGATCTCTTGACTGGGTGAGAGCTTTCTGCTTAATTCAGAGACTCTGTCCCTCACCACCCCTTGTTGTAAATATTTTTGTCCACCCTAAGCGTGGAAGGGTATTCTCAGATGTGAGACCCTTGCTCATTGCACGATCAGGATTCAAGCAAACCGGGCCGAAGACGGCTGTAATGCCAGAAACCGGTCCCCGGGAGCTTGTTTCCTTCCCAGTGTAAGAATTGGCTTTTGTAGTTTGGTTTGCCCTGTTCCCATCATGCACTGGGACAGGAACAGACTAATTTGCATACAGCCAGGTTCTGAAACTGGGATGGTGCAGTGAGCTAAAAAACGGTGTTGGATCTAGCCCTGATCTCTTGACTGGGTGAGAGCTTTCTGCTTAATTCAGAGACTCTGTCCCTCACCACCCCTTGTTGTAAATATTTTTGTCCACCCTAAGCGTGGAAGGGTATTCTCAGATGTGAGACCCTTGCTCATTGCACGATCAGGATTCAAGCAAACCGGGCCGAAGACGGCTGTAATGCCAGAAACCGGTCCCCGGGAGCTTGTTTTCTTCCCAGTGTAAGAATTGGCTTTTGTAGTTTGGTTTGCCCTGTTCCCATCATGCACTGGGACAGGAACAGACTAATTTGCATACAGCCAGGTTCTGAAACTGGGATGGTGCAGTGAGCTAAAAAACGGTGTTGGATCTAGCCCTGATCTCTTGACTGGGTGAGAGCTTTCTGCTTAATTCAGAGACTCTGTCCCTCACCACCCCTTGTTGTAAATATTTTTGTCCACCCTAAGCGTGGAAGGGTATTCTCAGATGTGAGACCCTTGCTCATTGCACCATCAGGATTCAAGCAAACCGGGCCGAAGACGGCTGTAATGCCAGAAACCGGTCCCCGGGAGCTTGTTTCCTTCCCAGTGTAAGAATTGACTTTTGTAGTTTGGTTTGCCCTGTTCCCATCATGCACTGGGACAGGAACAGACTAATTTGCATACAGCCAGGTTCTGAAACTGGGATGGTGCAGTGAGCTAAAAAACGGTGTTGGATCTAGCCCTGATCTCTTGACTGGGTAAGAGCTTTCTGCTTAATTCAGAGACTCTGTCCCTCACCACCCCTTGTTGTAAATATTTTTGTCCACCCTAAGCGTGGAAGGGTATTCTCAGATGTGAGACCCTTGCTCATTGCACCATCAGGATTCAAGCAAACCGGGCCGAAGACGGCTGTAATGCCAGAAACCGGTCCCCGGGAGCTTGTTTCCTTCCCAGTGTAAGAATTGGCTTTTGTAGTTTGGTTTGCCCTGTTCCCATCATGCACTGGGACAGGAACAGACTAATTTGCATACAGCCAGGTTCTGAAACTGGGATGGTGCAGTGAGCTAAAAACGGTGTTGGATCTAGCCCTGATCTCTTGACTGGGTGAGAGCTTTCTGCTTAAATCAGAGACTCTGTCCCTCACCACCCCTTGTTGTAAATATTTTTGTCCACCCTAAGCGTGGAAGGGTATTCTCAGATGTGAGACCCTTGCTCATTGCACCATCAGGATTCAAGCAAACCGGGCCGAAGACGGCTGTAATGCCAGAAACCGGTCCCCGGGAGCTTGTTTCCTTCCCAGTGTAAGAATTGGCTTTTGTAGTTTGGTTTGCCCTGTTCCCATCATGCACTGGGACAGGAACAGACTAATTTGCATACAGCCAGGTTCTGAAACTGGGATGGTGCAGTGAGCTAAAAAACGGTGTTGGATCTAGCCCTGATCTCTTTACTGGGTGAGAGCTTTCTGCTTAATTCAGAGACTCTGTCCCTCACCACCCCTTGTTGTAAATATTTTTGTCCACCCTAAGCGTGGAAGGGTATTCTCAGATGTGAGACCCTTGCTCATTGCACCATCAGGATTCAAGCAAACCGGGCCGAAGACGGCTGTAATGCCAGAAACCGGTCCCCGGGAGCTTGTTTCCTTCCCAGTGTAAGAATTGGCTTTTGTAGTTTGGTTTGCCCTGCTCCCATCATGCACTGGGACAGGAACAGACTAATTTGCATACAGCCAGGTTCTGAAACTGGGATGGTGCAGTGAGCTAAAAAACGGTGTTGGATCTAGCCCTGATCTCTTGACTGGGTGAGAGCTTTCTGCTTAATTCAGAGACTCTGTCCCTCACCACCCCTTGTTGTAAATATTTTTGTCCACCCTAAGCGTGGAAGGGTATTCTCAGATGTGAGACCCTTGCTCATTGCACCATCAGGATTCAAGCAAACTGGGCCGAAGACGGCTGTAATGCCAGAAACCGGTCCCCGGGAGCTTGTTTCCTTCCCAGTGTAAGAATTGGCTTTTGTAGTTTGGTTTGCCCTGTTCCCATCATGCACTGGGACAGGAACAGACTAATTTGCATACAGCCAGGTTCTGAAACTGGGATGGTGCAGTGAGCTAAAAAACGGTGTTGGATCTAGCCCTGATCTCTTGACTGGGTGAGAGCTTTCTGCTTAATTCAGAGACTCTGTCCCTCACCACCCCTTGTTGTAAATATTTTTGCCCACCCTAAGCGTGGAAGGGTATTCTCAGATGTGAGACCCTTGCTCATTGCACCATCAGGATTCAAGCAAACCGGGCCGAAGACGGCTGTAATGCCAGAAACCGGTCCCCGGGAGCTTGTTTCCTTCCCAGTGTAAGAATTGGCTTTTGTAGTTTGGTTTGCCCTGTTCCCATCATGCACTGGGACAGGAACAGACTAATTTGCATACAGCCAGGTTCTGAAACTGGGATGGTGCAGTGAGCTAAAAAACGGTGTTGGATCTAGCCCTGATCTCTTGACTGGGTGAGAGCTTTCTGCTTAATTCAGAGACTCTGTCCCTCACCACCCCTTGTTGTAAATATTTTTGTCCACCCTAAGCGTGGAAGGGTATTCTCAGATGTGAGACCCTTGCTCATTGCACCATCAGGATTCAAGCAAACCGGGCCGAAGACGGCTGTAATGCCAGAAACCGGTCCCCGGGAGCTTGTTTCCTTCCCAGTGTAAGAATTGGCTTTTGTAGTTTGGTTTGCCCTGTTCCCATCATGCACTGGGACAGGAACAGACTAATTTGCATACAGCCAGGTTCTGAAACTGGGATGGTGCAGTGAGCTAAAAAACGGTGTTGGATCTAGCCCTGATCTCTTGACTGGGTGAGAGCTTTCTGCTTAATTCAGAGACTCTGTCCCTCACCACCCCTTGTTGTAAATATTTTTGTCCACCCTAAGCGTGGAAGGGTATTCTCAGATGTGAGACCCTTGCTCATTGCACCATCAGGATTCAAGCAAACCGGGCCGAAGACGGCTGTAATGCCAGAAACCGGTCCCCGGGAGCTTGTTTCCTTCCCAGTGTAAGAATTGGCTTTTGTAGTTTGGTTTGCCCTGTTCCCATCATGCACTGGGACAGGAACAGACTAATTTGCATACAGCCAGGTTCTGAAACTGGGATGGTGCAGTGAGCTAAAAAACGGTGTTGGATCTAGCCCTGATCTCTTGACTGGGTGAGAGCTTTCTGCTTAATTCAGAGACTCTGTCCCTCACCACCCCTTGTTGTAAATATTTTTGTCCACCCTAAGCGTGGAAGGGTATTCTCAGATGTGAGACCCTTGCTCATTGCACCATCAGGATTCAAGCAAACCGGGCCGAAGACGGCTGTAATGCCAGAAACCGGTCCCTGGGAGCTTGTTTCCTTCCCAGTGTAAGAATTGGCTTTTGTAGTTTGGTTTGCCCTGTTCCCATCATGCACTGGGACAGGAACAGACTAATTTGCATACAGCCAGGTTCTGAAACTGGGATGGTGCAGTGAGCTAAAAAACGGTGTTGGATCTAGCCCTGATCTCTTGACTGGGTGAGAGCTTTCTGCTTAATTCAGAGACTCTGTCCCTCACCACCCCTTGTTGTAAATATTTTTGTCCACCCTAAGCGTGGAAGGGTATTCTCAGATGTGAGACCCTTGCTCATTGCACCATCAGGATTCAAGCAAACCGGGCCGAAGACGGCTGTAATGCCAGAAACCGGTCCCCGGGAGCTTGTTTCCTTCCCAGTGTAAGAATTGGCTTTTGTAGTTTGGTTTGCCCTGTTCCCATCATGCACTGGGACAGGAACAGACTAATTTGCATACAGCCAGGTTCTGAAACTGGGATGGTGCAGTGAGCTAAAAAACGGTGTTGGATCTAGCCCTGATCTCTTGACTGGGTAAGAGCTTTCTGCTTAATTCAGAGACTCTGTCCCTCACCACCCCTTGTTGTAAATATTTTTGTCCACCCTAAGCGTGGAAGGGTATTCTCAGATGTGAGACCCTTCCTCATTGCACCATCAGGATTCAAGCAAACCGGGCCGAAGACGGCTGTAATGCCAGAAACCGGTCCCCGGGAGCTTGTTTCCTTCCCAGTGTAAGAATTGGCTTTTGTAGTTTGGTTTGCCCTGTTCCCATCATGCACTGGGACAGGAACAGACTAATTTGCATACAGCCAGGTTCTGAAACTGGGATGGTGCAGTGAGCTAAAAACGGTGTTGGATCTAGCCCTGATCTCTTGACTGGGTGAGAGCTTTCTGCTTAATTCAGAGACTCTGTCCCTCACCACCCCTTGTTGTAAATATTTTTGTCCACCCTAAGCGTGGAAGGGTATTATCAGATGTGAGACCCTTGCTCATTGCACCATCAGGATTCAAGCAAACCGGGCCGAAGACGGCTGTAATGCCAGAAACCGGTCCCCGGGAGCTTGTTTCCTTCCCAGTGTAAGAATTGGCTTTTGTAGTTTGGTTTGCCCTGTTCCCATCATGCACTGGGACAGGAACAGACTAATTTGCATACAGCCAGGTTCTGAAACTGGGATGGTGCAGTGAGCTAAAAAACGGTGTTGGATCTAGCCCTGATCTCTTGACTGGGTGAGAGCTTTCTGCTTAATTCAGAGACTCTGTCCCTCACCACCCCTTGTTGTAAATATTTTTGTCCACCCTAAGCGTGGAAGGGTATTCTCAGATGTGAGACCCTTGCTTATTGCACCATCAGGATTCAAGCAAACCGGGCCGAAGACGGCTGTAATGCCAGAAACCGGTCCCCGGGAGCTTGTTTCCTTCCCAGTGTAAGAATTGGCTTTTGTAGTTTGGTTTGCCCTGTTCCCATCATGCACTGGGACAGGAACAGACTAATTTGCATACAGCCAGGT
Source organism: Lissotriton vulgaris (assembly GCF_964263255.1). Classification (NCBI taxonomy): domain Eukaryota; kingdom Metazoa; phylum Chordata; class Amphibia; order Caudata; family Salamandridae; genus Lissotriton; species Lissotriton vulgaris. Next base: position 21,646 of record NW_028253546.1, read on the forward strand.
TCTGAAACTGGGATGGTGCAGTGAGCTAAAAAACGGTGTTGGATCTAGCCCTGATCTCTTGACTGGGTGAGAGCTTTCTGCTTAATTCAGAGACTCTGTCCCTCACCACCCCTTGTTGTAAATATTTTTGTCCACCCTAAGCGTGGAAGGGTATTCTCAGATGTGAGACCCTTGCTCATTGCACCATCAGGATTCAAGCAAACCGGGTCGAAGACGGCTGTAATGCCAGAAACCGGTCCCCGGGAGCTTGTTTCCTTCCCAGTGTAAGAATTGGCTTTTGTAGTTTGGTTTGCCCTGTTCCCATCATGCACTGGGACAGTAACAGACTAATTTGCATTCAGCCAGGTTCTGAAACTGGGATGGTGCAGTGAGCTAAAAAACGGTGTTGGATCTAGCCCTGATCTCTTGACTGGGTGAGAGCTTTCTGCTTAATTCAGAGACTCTGTCCCTCACCACCCCTTGTTGTAAATATTTTTGTCCACCCTAAGCGTGGAAGGGTATTCTCAGATGTGAGACCCTTGCTCATTGCACCATCAGGATTCAAGCAAACCGGGCCGAAGACGGCTGTAATGCCAGAAACCGGTCCCCGGGAGCTTGTTTCCTTCCCAGTGTAAGAATTGGCTTTTGTAGTTTGGTTTGCCCTGTTCCCATCATGCACTGGGACAGGAACAGACTAATTTGCATACAGCCAGGTTCTGAAACTGGGATGGTGCAGTGAGCTAAAAAACGGTGTTGGATCTAGCCCTGATCTCTTGACTGGGTGAGAGCTTTCTGCTTAATTCAGAGACTCTGTCCCTCACCACCCCTTGTTGTAAATATTTTTGTCCACCCTAAGCGTGGAAGGGTATTCTCAGATGTGAGACCCTTGCTCATTGCACCATCAGGATTCAAGCAAACCGGGCTGAAGACGGCTGTAATGCCAGAAACCGGTCCCCGGGAGCTTGTTTCCTTCCCAGTGTAAGAATTGGCTTTTGTAGTTTGGTTTGCCCTGTTCCCATCATGCACTGGGACAGGAACAGACTAATTTGCATACAGCCAGGTTCTGAAACTGGGATGGTGCAGTGAGCTAAAAAACGGTGTTGGATCTAGCCCTGATCTCTTGACTGGGTGAGAGCTTTCTGCTTAATTCAGAGACTCTGTCCCTCACCACCCCTTGTTGTAAATATTTTTGTCCACCCTAAGCGTGGAAGGGTATTCTCAGATGTGAGACCCTTGCTCATTGCACCATCAGGATTCAAGCAAACCGGGCCGAAGACGGCTGTAATGCCAGAAACCGGTCCCCGGGAGCTTGTTTCCTTCCCAGTGTAAGAATTGGCTTTTGTAGTTTGGTTTGCCCTGTTCCCATCATGCACTGGGACAGGAACAGACTAATTTGCATACAGCCAGGTTCTGAAACTGGGATGGTGCAGTGAGCTAAAAAACGGTGTTGGATCTAGCCCTGATCTCTTGACTGGGTGAGAGCTTTCTGCTTAATTCAGAGACTCTGTCCCTCACCACCCCTTGTTGTAAATATTTTTGTCCACCCTAAGCGTGGAAGGGTATTCTCAGATGTGAGACCCTTGCTCATTGCACCATCAGGATTCAAGCAAACCGGGCCGAAGACGGCTGTAATGCCAGATACCGGTCCCCGGGAGCTTGTTTCCTTCCCAGTGTAAGAATTGGCTTTTGTAGTTTGGTTTGCCCTGTTCCCATCATGCACTGGGACAGGAACAGACTAATTTGCATACAGCCAGGTTCTGAAACTGGGATGGTGCAGTGAGCTAAAAAACGGTGTTGGATCTAGCCCTGATCTCTTGACTGGGTAAGAGCTTTCTGCTTAATTCAGAGACTCTGTCCCTCACCACCCCTTGTTGTAAATATTTTTGTCCACCCTAAGCGTGGAAGGGTATTCTCAGATGTGAGACCCTTGCTCATTGCACCATCAGGATTCAAGCAAACCGGGCCGAAGACGGCTGTAATGCCAGAAACCGGTCCCCGGGAGCTTGTTTCCTTCCCAGTGTAAGAATTGGCTTTTGTAGTTTGGTTTGCCCTGTTCCCATCATGCACTGGGACAGGAACAGACTAATTTGCATACAGCCAGGTTCTGAAACTGGGATGGTGCAGTGAGCTGAAAACGGTGTTGGATCTAGCCCTGATCTCTTGACTGGGTGAGAGCTTTCTGCTTAATTCAGAGACTCTGTCCCTCACCACCCCTTGTTGTAAATATTTTTGTCCACCCTAAGCGTGGAAGGGTATTCTCAGATGTGAGACCCTTGCTTATTGCACCATCAGGATTCAAGCAAACCGGGCCGAAGACGGCTGTAATGCCAGAAACCGGTCCCCGGGAGCTTGTTTCCTTCCCAGTGTAAGAATTGGCTTTTGTAGTTTGGTTTGCCCTGTTCCCATCATGCACTGGGACAGGAACAGACTAATTTGCATACAGCCAGGTTCTGAAACTGGGATGGTGCAGTGAGCTAAAAAACGGTGTTGGATCTAGCCCTGATCTCTTGACTGGGTGAGAGCTTTCTGCTTAATTCAGAGACTCTGTCCCTCACCACCCCTTGTTGTAAATATTTTTGTCCACCCTAAGCGTGGAAGGGTATTCTCAGATGTGAGACCCTTGCTCATTGCACCATCAGGATTCAAGCAAACCGGGCCGAAGACGGCTGTAATGCCAGAAACCGGTCCCCGGGAGCTTGTTTCCTTCCCAGTGTAAGAATTGGCTTTTGTAGTTTGGTTTGCCCTGTTCCCATCATGCACTGGGACAGGAACAGACTAATTTGCATACAGCCAGGTTCTGAAACTGGGATGGTGCAGTGAGCTAAAAAACGGTGTTGGATTTAGCCCTGATCTCTTGACTGGGTGAGAGCTTTATGCTTAATTCAGAGACTCTGTCCCTCACCACCCCTTGTTGTAAATATTTTTGTCCACCCTAAGCGTGGAAGGGTATTCTCAGATGTGAGACCCTTGCTCATTGCACCATCAGGATTCAAGCAAACCGGGCCAAAGACGGCTGTAATGCCAGAAACCGGTCCCCGGGAGCTTGTTTCCTTCCCAGTGTAAGAATTGGCTTTTGTAGTTTGGTTTGCCCTGTTCCCATCATGCACTGGGACAGGAACAGACTAATTTGCATACAGCCAGGTTCTGAAACTGGGATGGTGCAGTGAGCTAAAAAACGGTGTTGGATCTAGCCCTGATCTCTTGACTGGGTGAGAGCTTTCTGCTTAATTCAGAGACTCTGTCCCTCACCACCCCTTGTTGTAAATATTTTTGTCCACCCTAAGCGTGGAAGGGTATTCTCAGATGTGAGACCCTTGCTCATTGCACCATCAGGATTCAAGCAAACCGGGCCGAAGACGGCTGTAATGCCAGAAACCGGTCCCCGGGAGCTTGTTTCCTTCCCAGTGTAAGAATTGGCTTTTGTAGTTTGGTTTGCCCTGTTCCCATCATGCACTGGGACAGGAACAGACTAATTTGCATACAGCCAGGTTCTGAAACTGGGATGGTGCAGTGAGCTAAAAAACGGTGTTGGATCTAGCCCTGATCTCTTGACTGGGTGAGAGCTTTCTGCTTAATTCAGAGACTCTGTCCCTCACCACCCCTTGTTGTAAATATTTTTGTCCACCCTAAGCGTGGAAGGGTATTCTCAGATGTGAGACCCGTGCTCATTGCACCATCAGGATTCAAGCAAACCGGGCCAAAGACGGCTGTAATGCCAGAAACCGGTCCCTGGGAGCTTGTTTCCTTCCCAGTGTAAGAATTGGCTTTTGTAGTTTGGTTTGCCCTGTTCCCATCATGCACTGGGACAGGAACAGACTAATTTGCATACAGCCAGGTTCTGAAACTGGGATGGTGCAGTGAGCTAAAAAACGGTGTTGGATCTAGCCCTGATCTCTTGACTGGGTAAGAGCTTTCTGCTTAATTCAGAGACTCTGTCCCTCACCACCCCTTGTTGTAAATATTTTTGTCCACCCTAAGCGTGGAAGGGTATTCTCAGATGTGAGACCCTTGCTCATTGCACCATCAGGATTCAAGCAAACCGGGCCGAAGACGGCTGTAATGACAGAAACCGGTCCCCGGGAGCTTGTTTCCTTCCCAGTGTAAGAATTGGCTTTTGTAGTTTGGTTTGCCCTGTTCCCATCATGCACTGGGACAGGAACAGACTAATTTGCATACAGCCAGGTTCTGAAACTGGGATGTTGCAGTGAGCTAAAAAACGGTGTTGGATCTAGCCCTGATCTCTTGACTGGGTGAGAGCTTTCTGCTTAATTCAGAGACTCTGTCCCTCACCACCCCTTGTTGTAAATATTTTTGTCCACCCTAAGCGTGGAAGGGTATTCTCAGATGTGAGACCCTTGCTCATTGCACCATCAGGATTCAAGCAAACCGGGCCAAAGACGGCTGTAATGCCAGAAACCGGTCCCCGGGAGCTTGTTTCCTTCCCAGTGTAAGAATTGGCTTTTGTAGTTTGGTTTGCCCTGTTCCCATCATGCACTGGGACAGGAACAGACTAATTTGCATACAGCCAGGTTCTGAAACTGGGATGGTGCAGTGAGCCAAAAAACGGTGTTGGATCTAGCCCTGATCTCTTGACTGGGTGAGAGCTTTCTGCTTAATTCAGAGACTCTGTCCCTCACCACCCCTTGTTGTAAATATTTTTGTCCACCCTAAGCGTGGAAGGGTATTCTCAGATGTGAGACCCTTGCTCATTGCACCATCAGGATTCAAGCAAACCGGGTCGAAGACGGCTGTAATGCCAGAAACCGGTCCCCGGGAGCTTGTTTCCTTCCCAGTGTAAGAATTGGCTTTTGTAGTTTGGTTTGCCCTGTTCCCATCATGCACTGGGACAGTAACAGACTAATTTGCATTCAGCCAGGTTCTGAAACTGGGATGGTGCAGTGAGCTAAAAAACGGTGTTGGATCTAGCCCTGATCTCTTGACTGGGTGAGAGCTTTCTGCTTAATTCAGAGACTCTGTCCCTCACCACCCCTTGTTGTAAATATTTTTGTCCACCCTAAGCGTGGAAGGGTATTCTCAGATGTGAGACCCTTGCTCATTGCACCATCAGGATTCAAGCAAACCGGGCCGAAGACGGCTGTAATGCCAGAAACCGGTCCCCGGGAGCTTGTTTCCTTCCCAGTGTAAGAATTGGCTTTTGTAGTTTGGTTTGCCCTGTTCCCATCATGCACTGGGACAGGAACAGACTAATTTGCATACAGCCAGGTTCTGAAACTGGGATGGTGCAGTGAGCTAAAAAACGGTGTTGGATCTAGCCCTGATCTCTTGACTGGGTGAGAGCTTTCTGCTTAATTCAGAGACTCTGTCCCTCACCACCCCTTGTTGTAAATATTTTTGTCCACCCTAAGCGTGGAAGGGTATTCTCAGATGTGAGACCCTTGCTCATTGCACCATCAGGATTCAAGCAAACCGGGCTGAAGACGGCTGTAATGCCAGAAACCGGTCCCCGGGAGCTTGTTTCCTTCCCAGTGTAAGAATTGGCTTTTGTAGTTTGGTTTGCCCTGTTCCCATCATGCACTGGGACAGGAACAGACTAATTTGCATACAGCCAGGTTCTGAAACTGGGATGGTGCAGTGAGCTAAAAAACGGTGTTGGATCTAGCCCTGATCTCTTGACTGGGTGAGAGCTTTCTGCTTAATTCAGAGACTCTGTCCCTCACCACCCCTTGTTGTAAATATTTTTGTCCATCCTAAGCGTGGAAGGGTATTCTCAGATGTGAGACCCTTGCTCATTGCACCATCAGGATTCAAGCAAACCGGGCCGAAGACGGCTGTAATGCCAGAAACCGGTCCCCGGGAGCTTGTTTCCTTCCCAGTGTAAGAATTGGCTTTTGTAGTTTGGTTTGCCCTGTTCCCATCATGCACTGGGACAGGAACAGACTAATTTGCATACAGCCAGGTTCTGAAACTGGGATGGTGCAGTGAGCTAAAAAACGGTGTTGGATCTAGCCCTGATCTCTTGACTGGGTGAGAGCTTTCTGCTTAATTCAGAGACTCTGTCCCTCACCACCCCTTGTTGTAAATATTTTTGTCCACCCTAAGCGTGGAAGGGTATTCTCAGATGTGAGACCCTTGCTCATTGCACCATCAGGATTCAAGCAAACCGGGCCGAAGACGGCTGTAATGCCAGATACCGGTCCCCGGGAGCTTGTTTCCTTCCCAGTGTAAGAATTGGCTTTTGTAGTTTGGTTTGCCCTGTTCCCATCATGCACTGGGACAGGAACAGACTAATTTGCATACAGCCAGGTTCTGAAACTGGGATGGTGCAGTGAGCTAAAAAACGGTGTTGGATCTAGCCCTGATCTCTTGACTGGGTAAGAGCTTTCTGCTTAATTCAGAGACTCTGTCCCTCACCACCCCTTGTTGTAAATATTTTTGTCCACCCTAAGCGTGGAAGGGTATTCTCAGATGTGAGACCCTTGCTCATTGCACCATCAGGATTCAAGCAAACCGGGCCGAAGACGGCTGTAATGCCAGAAACCGGTCCCCGGGAGCTTGTTTCCTTCCCAGTGTAAGAATTGGCTTTTGTAGTTTGGTTTGCCCTGTTCCCATCATGCACTGGGACAGGAACAGACTAATTTGCATACAGCCAGGTTCTGAAACTGGGATGGTGCAGTGAGCTGAAAACGGTGTTGGATCTAGCCCTGATCTCTTGACTGGGTGAGAGCTTTCTGCTTAATTCAGAGACTCTGTCCCTCACCACCCCTTGTTGTAAATATTTTTGTCCACCCTAAGCGTGGAAGGGTATTCTCAGATGTGAGACCCTTGCTTATTGCACCATCAGGATTCAAGCAAACCGGGCCGAAGACGGCTGTAATGCCAGAAACCGGTCCCCGGGAGCTTGTTTCCTTCCCAGTGTAAGAATTGGCTTTTGTAGTTTGGTTTGCCCTGTTCCCATCATGCACTGGGACAGGAACAGACTAATTTGCATACAGCCAGGTTCTGAAACTGGGATGGTGCAGTGAGCTAAAAAACGGTGTTGGATCTAGCCCTGATCTCTTGACTGGGTGAGAGCTTTCTGCTTAATTCAGAGACTCTGTCCCTCACCACCCCTTGTTGTAAATATTTTTGTCCACCCTAAGAGTGGAAGGGTATTCTCAGATGTGAGACCCTTGCTCATTGCACCATCAGGATTCAAGCAAACCGGGCCGAAGACGGCTGTAATGCCAGAAACCGGTCCCCGGGAGCTTGTTTCCTTCCCAGTGTAAGAATTGGCTTTTGTAGTTTGGTTTGCCCTGTTCCCATCATGCACTGGGACAGGAACAGACTAATTTGCATACAGCCAGGTTCTGAAACTGGGATGGTGCAGTGAGCTAAAAAACGGTGTTGGATTTAGCCCTGATCTCTTGACTGGGTGAGAGCTTTATGCTTAATTCAGAGACTCTGTCCCTCACCACCCCTTGTTGTAAATATTTTTGTCCACCCTAAGCGTGGAAGGGTATTCTCAGATGTGAGACCCTTGCTCATTGCACCATCAGGATTCAAGCAAACCGGGCCAAAGACGGCTGTAATGCCAGAAACCGGTCCCCGGGAGCTTGTTTCCTTCCCAGTGTAAGAATTGGCTTTTGTAGTTTGGTTTGCCCTGTTCCCATCATGCACTGGGACAGGAACAGACTAATTTGCATACAGCCAGGTTCTGAAACTGGGATGGTGCAGTGAGCTAAAAAACGGTGTTGGATCTAGCCCTGATCTCTTGACTGGGTGAGAGCTTTCTGCTTAATTCAGAGACTCTGTCCCTCACCACCCCTTGTTGTAAATATTTTTGTCCACCCTAAGCGTGGAAGGGTATTCTCAGATGTGAGACCCTTGCTCATTGCACCATCAGGATTCAAGCAAACCGGGCCGAAGACGGCTGTAATGCCAGAAACCGGTCCCCGGGAGCTTGTTTCCTTCCCAGTGTAAGAATTGGCTTTTGTAGTTTGGTTTGCCCTGTTCCCATCATGCACTGGGACAGGAACAGACTAATTTGCATACAGCCAGGTTCTGAAACTGGGATGGTGCAGTGAGCTAAAAAACGGTGTTGGATCTAGCCCTGATCTCTTGACTGGGTGAGAGCTTTCTGCTTAATTCAGAGACTCTGTCCCTCACCACCCCTTGTTGTAAATATTTTTGTCCACCCTAAGCGTGGAAGGGTATTCTCAGATGTGAGACCCGTGCTCATTGCACCATCAGGATTCAAGCAAACCGGGCCAAAGACGGCTGTAATGCCAGAAACCGGTCCCTGGGAGCTTGTTTCCTTCCCAGTGTAAGAATTGGCTTTTGTAGTTTGGTTTGCCCTGTTCCCATCATGCACTGGGACAGGAACAGACTAATTTGCATACAGCCAGGTTCTGAAACTGGGATGGTGCAGTGAGCTAAAAAACGGTGTTGGATCTAGCCCTGATCTCTTGACTGGGTAAGAGCTTTCTGCTTAATTCAGAGACTCTGTCCCTCACCACCCCTTGTTGTAAATATTTTTGTCCACCCTAAGCGTGGAAGGGTATTCTCAGATGTGAGACCCTTGCTCATTGCACCATCAGGATTCAAGCAAACCGGGCCGAAGACGGCTGTAATGACAGAAACCGGTCCCCGGGAGCTTGTTTCCTTCCCAGTGTAAGAATTGGCTTTTGTAGTTTGGTTTGCCCTGTTCCCATCATGCACTGGGACAGGAACAGACTAATTTGCATACAGCCAGGTTCTGAAACTGGGATGTTGCAGTGAGCTAAAAAACGGTGTTGGATCTAGCCCTGATCTCTTGACTGGGTGAGAGCTTTCTGCTTAATTCAGAGACTCTGTCCCTCACCACCCCTTGTTGTAAATATTTTTGTCCACCCTAAGCGTGGAAGGGTATTCTCAGATGTGAGACCCTTGCTCATTGCACCATCAGGATTCAAGCAAACCGGGCCAAAGACGGCTGTAATGCCAGAAACCGGTCCCCGGGAGCTTGTTTCCTTCCCAGTGTAAGAATTGGCTTTTGTAGTTTGGTTTGCCCTGTTCCCATCATGCACTGGGACAGGAACAGACTAATTTGCATACAGCCAGGTTCTGAAACTGGGATGGTGCAGTGAGCCAAAAAACGGTGTTGGATCTAGCCCTGATCTCTTGACTGGGTGAGAGCTTTCTGCTTAATTCAGAGACTCTGTCCCTCACCACCCCTTGTTGTAAATATTTTTGTCCACCCTAAGCGTGGAAGGGTATTCTCAGATGTGAGACCCTTGCTCATTGCACCATCAGGATTCAAGCAAACCGGGCCGAAGACGGCTGTAATGCCAGAAACCGGTCCCCGGGAGCTTGTTTCCTTCCCAGTGTAAGAATTGGCTTTTGTAGTTTGGTTTGCCCTGTTCCCATCATGCACTGGGACAGGAACAGACTAATTTGCATACAGCCAGGTTCTGAAACTGGGATGGTGCAGTGAGCTAAAAAACGGTGTTGGATCTAGCCCTGATCTCTTGACTGGGTGAGAGCTTTCTGCTTAATTCAGAGACTCTGTCCCTCACCACCCCTTGTTGTAAATATTTTTGTCCACCCTAAGCGTGGAAGGGTATTCTCAGATGTGAGACCCTTGCTCATTGCACCATCAGGATTCAAGCAAACCGGGCCGAAGACGGCTGTAATGCCAGAAACCGGTCCCCGGGAGCTTGTTTCCTTCCCAGTGTAAGAATTGGCTTTTGTAGTTTGGTTTGCCCTGTTCCCATCATGCACTGGGACAGGAACAGACTAATTTGCATACAGCCAGGTTCTGAAACTGGGATGGTGCAGTGAGCTAAAAAACGGTGTTGGATCTAGCCCTGATCTCTTGACTGGGTGAGAGCTTTCTGCTTAATTCAGAGACTCTGTCCCTCACCACCCCTTGTTGTAAATATTTTTGTCCACCCTAAGCGTGGAAGGGTATTCTCAGATGTGAGACCCTTGCTCATTGCACCATCAGGATTCAAGCAAACCGGGCCGAAGACGGCTGTAATGCCAGAAACCGGTCCCCGGGAGCTTGTTTCCTTCCCAGTGTAAGAATTGGCTTTTGTAGTTTGGTTTGCCCTGTTCCCATCATGCACTGGACAGGAACAGACTAATTTGCATACAGCCAGGTTCTGAAACTGCGATGGTGCAGTGAGCTAAAAAACGGTGTTGGATCTAGCCCTGATCTCTTGACTGGGTGAGAGCTTTCTGATTAATTCAGAGACTCTGTCCCTCACCACCCCTTGTTGTAAATATTTTTGTCCACCCTAAGCGTGGAAGGGTATTCTCAGATGTGAGACCCTTGCTCATTGCACCATCAGGATTCAAGCAAACCGGGCCGAAGACGGCTGTAATGCCAGAAACCGGTCCCCGGGAGCTTGTTTCCTTCCCAGTGTAAGAATTGGCTTTTGTAGTTTGGTTTGCCCTGTTCCCATCATGCACTGGGACAGGAACAGACTAATTTGCATACAGCCAGGTTCTGAAACTGGGATGGTGCAGTGAGCTAAAAAACGGTGTTGGATCTAGCCCTGATCTCTTGACTGGGTGACAGCTTTCTGCTTAATTCAGAGACTCTGTCCCTCACCACCCCTTGTTGTAAATATTTTTGTCCACCCTAAGCGTGGAAGGGTATTCTCAGATGTGAGACCCTTGCTCATTGCACCATCAGGATTCAAGCAAACCGGGCTGAAGACGGCTGTAATGCCAGAAACCGGTCCCCGGGAGCTTGTTTCCTTCCCAGTGTAAGAATTGGCTTTTGTAGTTTGGTTTGCCCTGTTCCCATCATGCACTGGGACAGGAACAGACTAATTTGCATACAGCCAGGTTCTGAAACTGGGATGGTGCAGTGAGCTAAAAAACGGTGTTGGATCTAGCCCTGATCTCTTGACTGGGTGAGAGCTTTCTGCTTAATTCAGAGACTCTGTCCCTCACCACCCCTTATTGTAAATATTTTTGTCCACCCTAAGCGTGGAAGGGTATTCTCAGATGTGAGACCCTTGCTCATTGCACCATCAGGATTCAAGCAAACCGGGCCGAAGACGGCTGTAATGCCAGAAACCGGTCCCCGGGAGCTTGTTTCCTTCCCAGTGTAAGAATTGGCTTTTGTAGTTTGGTTTGCCCTGTTCCCATCATGCACTGGGACAGGAACAGACTAATTTGCATACAGCCAGGTTCTGAAACTGGGATGGTGCAGTGAGCTAAAAAACGGTGTTGGATCTAGCCCTGATCTCTTGACTGGGTGAGAGCTTTCTGATTAACTCAGAGACTCTGTCCCTCACCACCCCTTGTTGTAAATATTTTTGTCCACCCTAAGCGTGGAAGGGTATTCTCAGATGTGAGACCCTTGCTCATTGCACCATCAGGATTCAAGCAAACCGGGCCGAAGACGGCTGTAATGCCAGAAACCGGTCCCCGGGAGCTTGTTTCCTTCCCAGTGTAAGAATTGGCTTTTGTAGTTTGGTTTGCCCTGTTCCCATCATGCACTGGGACAGGAACAGACTAATTTGCATACAGCCAGGTTCTGAAACTGGGATGGTGCAGTGAGCTAAAAAACGGTGTTGGATCTAGCCCTGATCTCTTGACTGGGTGAGAGCTTTCTGCTTAATTCAGAGACTCTGTCCCTCACCACCCGTTGTTGTAAATATTTTTGTCCACCCTAAGCGTGGAAGGGTATTCTCAGATGTGAGACCCTTGCTCATTGCACCATCAGGATTCAAGCAAACCGGGCCGAAGACGGCTGTAATGCCAGAAACCGGTCCCCGGGAGCTTGTTTCCTTCCCAGTGTAAGAATTAGCTTTTGTAGTTTGGTTTGCCCTGTTCCCATCATGCACTGGGACAGGAACAGACTAATTTGCATACAGCCAGGTTCTGAAACTGGGATGGTGCAGTGAGCTAAAAAACGGTGTTGGATCTAGCCCTGATCTCTTGACTGGGTGAGAGCTTTCTGATTAACTCAGAGACTCTGTCCCTCACCACCCCTTGTTGTAAATATTTTTGTCCACCCTAAGCGTGGAAGGGTATTCTCAGATGTGAGACCCTTGCTCATTGCACCATCAGGATTCAAGCAAACCGGGCCGAAGACGGCTGTAATGCCAGAAACCGATCCCCGGGAGCTTGTTTCCTTCCCAGTGTAAGAATTGGCTTTTGTAGTTTGGTTTGCCCTGTTTCCATCATGCACTGGGACAGGAACAGACTAAATTGCATACAGCCAGGTTCTGAAACTGGGATGGTGCAGTGAGCTAAAAAACGGTGTTGGATCTAGCCCTGATCTCTTGACTGGGTGAGAGCTTTCTGCTTAATTCAGAGACTCTGTCCCTCACCACCCCTTGTTGTAAATATTTTTGTCCACCCTAAGCGTGGAAGGGTATTCTCAGATGTGAGACCCTTGCTCATTGCACCATCAGGATTCAAGCAAACCGGGCCGAAGACGGCTGTAATGCCAGAAACCGGTCCCCGGGAGCTTGTTTCCTTCCCAGTGTAAGAATTGGCTTTTGTAGTTTGGTTTGCCCTGTTCCCATCATGCACTGGGACAGGAACAGACTAATTTGCATACAGCCAGGTTCTGAAACTGGGATGGTGCAGTGAGCTAAAAAACGGTGTTGGATCTAGCCCTGATCTCTTGACTGGGTGAGAGCTTTATGCTTAATTCAGAGACTCTGTCCCTCACCACCCCTTGTTGTAAATATTTTTGTCCACCCTAAGCGTGGAAGGGTATTCTCAGATGTGAGACCCTTGCTCATTGCACCATCAGGATTCAAGCAAACCGGGCCAAAGACGGCTGTAATGCCAGAAACCGGTCCCCGGGAGCTTGTTTCCTTCCCAGTGTAAGAATTGGCTTTTGTAGTTTGGTTTGCCCTGTTCCCATCATGCACTGGGACAGGAACAGACTAATTTGCATACAGCCAGGTTCTGAAACTGGGATGGTGCAATGAGCTAAAAAACGGTGTTGGATCTAGCCCTGATCTCTTGACTGGGTGAGAGCTTTCTGCTTAAATCAGAGACTCTGTCCCTCACCACCCCTTGTTGTAAATATTTTTGTCCACCCTAAGCGTGGAAGGGTATTCTCAGATGTGAGACCCTTGCTCATTGCACCATCAGGATTCAAGCAAACCGGGCCGAAGACGGCTGTAATGCCAGAAACCGGTCCCCGGGAGCTTGTTTCCTTCCCAGTGTAAGAATTGGCTTTTGTAGTTTGGTTTGCCCTGTTCCCATCATGCACTGGGACAGGAACAGACTAATTTGCATACAGCCAGGTTCTGAAACTGGGATGGTGCAGTGAGCTAAAAAACGGTGTTGGATCTAGCCCTGATCTCTTGACTGGGTGAGAGCTTTCTGCTTAATTCAGAGACTCTGTCCCTCACCACCCCTTGTTGTAAATATTTTTGTCCACCCTAAGCGTGGAAGGGTATTCTCAGATGTGAGACCCTTGCTCATTGCACCATCAGGATTCAAGCAAACCGGGCCGAAGACGGCTGTAATGCCAGAAACCGGTCCCCGGGAGCTTGTTTCCTTCCCAGTGTAAGAATTGGCTTTTGTAGTTTGGTTTGCCCTGTTCCCATCATGCACTGGGACAGGAACAGACTAATTTGCATACAGCCAGGTTCTGAAACTGGGATGGTGCAGTGAGCTAAAAAACGGTGTTGGATCTAGCCCTGATCTCTTGACTGGGTGAGAGCTTTCTGCTTAATTCAGAGACTCTGTCCCTCACCACCCCTTGTTGTAAATATTTTTGTCCACCCTAAGCGTGGAAGGGTATTCTCAGATGTGAGACCCGTGCTCATTGCACCATCAGGATTCAAGCAAACCGGGCCAAAGACGGCTGTAATGCCAGAAACCGGTCCCTGGGAGCTTGTTTCCTTCCCAGTGTAAGAATTGGCTTTTGTAGTTTGGTTTGCCCTGTTCCCATCATGCACTGGGACAGGAACAGACTAATTTGCATACAGCCAGGTTCTGAAACTGGGATGGTGCAGTGAGCTAAAAAACGGTGTTGGATCTAGCCCTGATCTCTTGACTGGGTGAGAGCTTTCTGCTTAAATCAGAGACTCTGTCCCTCACCACCCCTTGTTGTAAATATTTTTGTCCACCCTAAGCGTGGAAGGGTATTCTCAGATGTGAGACCCTTGCTCATTGCACCATCAGGATTCAAGCAAACCGGGCCGAAGACGGCTGTAATGCCAGAAACCGGTCCCCGGGAGCTTGTTTCCTTCCCAGTGTAAGAATTGGCTTTTGTAGTTTGGTTTGCCCTGTTCCCATCATGCACTGGGACAGGAACAGACTAATTTGCATACAGCCAGGTTCTGAAACTGGGATGGTGCAGTGAGCTAAAAAACGGTGTTGGATCTAGCCCTGATCTCTTGACTGGGTGAGAGCTTTCTGCTTAATTCAGAGACTCTGTCCCTCACCACCCCTTGTTGTAAATATTTTTGTCCACCCTAAGCGTGGAAGGGTATTCTCAGATGTGAGACCCTTGCTCATTGCACCATCAGGATTCAAGCAAACCGGGCCGAAGACGGCTGTAATGCCAGAAACCGGTCCCCGGGAGCTTGTTTCCTTCCCAGTGTAAGAATTGGCTTTTGTAGTTTGGTTTGCCCTGTTCCCATCATGCACTGGGACAGGAACAGACTAATTTGCATACAGCCAGGTTCTGAAACTGGGATGGTGCAGTGAGCTAAAAAACGGTGTTGGATCTAGCCCTGATCTCTTGACTGGGTGAGAGCTTTCTGCTTAATTCAGAGACTCTGTCCCTCACCACCCCTTGTTGTAAATATTTTTGTCCACCCTAAGCGTGGAAGGGTATTCTCAGATGTGAGACCCGTGCTCATTGCACCATCAGGATTCAAGCAAACCGGGCCAAAGACGGCTGTAATGCCAGAAACCGGTCCCTGGGAGCTTGTTTCCTTCCCAGTGTAAGAATTGGCTTTTGTAGTTTGGTTTGCCCTGTTCCCATCATGCACTGGGACAGGAACAGACTAATTTGCATACAGCCAGGTTCTGAAACTGGGATGGTGCAGTGAGCTAAAAAACGGTGTTGGATCTAGCCCTGATCTCTTGACTGGGTAAGAGCTTTCTGCTTAATTCAGAGACTCTGTCCCTCACCACCCCTTGTTGTAAATATTTTTGTCCACCCTAAGCGTGGAAGGGTATTCTCAGATGTGAGACCCTTGCTCATTGCACCATCAGGATTCAAGCAAACCGGGCCGAAGACGGCTGTAATGCCAGAAACCGGTCCCCGGGAGCTTGTTTCCTTCCCAGTGTAAGAATTGGCTTTTGTAGTTTGGTTTGCCCTGTTCCCATCATGCACTGGGACAGGAACAGACTAATTTGCATACAGCCAGGTTCTGAAACTGGGATGGTGCAGTGAGCTAAAAAACGGTGTTGGATCTAGCCCTGATCTCTTGACTGGGTGAGAGCTTTCTGCTTAATTCAGAGACTCTGTCCCTCACCACCCCTTGTTGTAAATATTTTTGTCCACCCTAAGAGTGGAAGGGTATTCTCAGATGTGAGACCCTTGCTCATTGCACCATCAGGATTCAAGCAAACCGGGCCGAAGACGGCTGTAATGACAGAAACCGGTCCCCGGGAGCTTGTTTCCTTCCCAGTGTAAGAATTGGCTTTTGTAGTTTGGTTTGCCCTGTTCCCATCATGCACTGGGACAGGAACAGACTAATTTGCATACAGCCAGGTTCTGAAACTGGGATGTTGCAGTGAGCTAAAAAACGGTGTTGGATCTAGCCCTGATCTCTTGACTGGGTGAGAGCTTTCTGCTTAATTCAGAGACTCTGTCCCTCACCACCCCTTGTTGTAAATATTTTTGTCCACCCTAAGCGTGGAAGGGTATTCTCAGATGTGAGACCCTTGCTCATTGCACCATCAGGATTCAAGCAAACCGGGCCAAAGACGGCTGTAATGCCAGAAACCGGTCCCCGGGAGCTTGTTTCCTTCCCAGTGTAAGAATTGGCTTTTGTAGTTTGGTTTGCCCTGTTCCCATCATGCACTGGGACAGGAACAGACTAATTTGCATACAGCCAGGTTCTGAAACTGGGATGGTGCAGTGAGCCAAAAAACGGTGTTGGATCTAGCCCTGATCTCTTGACTGGGTGAGAGCTTTCTGCTTAATTCAGAGACTCTGTCCCTCACCACCCCTTGTTGTAAATATTTTTGTCCACCCTAAGCGTGGAAGGGTATTCTCAGATGTGAGACCCTTGCTCATTGCACCATCAGGATTCAAGCAAACCGGGCCGAAGACGGCTGTAATGCCAGAAACCGGTCCCCGGGAGCTTGTTTCCTTCCCAGTGTAAGAATTGGCTTTTGTAGTTTGGTTTGCCCTGTTCCCATCATGCACTGGGACAGGAACAGACTAATTTGCATACAGCCAGGTTCTGAAACTGGGATGGTGCAGTGAGCTAAAAAACGGTGTTGGATCTAGCCCTGATCTCTTGACTGGGTGAGAGCTTTCTGCTTAATTCAGAGACTCTGTCCCTCACCACCCCTTGTTGTAAATATTTTTGTCCACCCTAAGCGTGGAAGGGTATTCTCAGATGTGAGACCCTTGCTCATTGCACCATCAGGATTCAAGCAAACCGGGCCGAAGACGGCTGTAATGCCAGAAACCGGTCCCCGGGAGCTTGTTTCCTTCCCAGTGTAAGAATTGGCTTTTGTAGTTTGGTTTGCCCTGTTCCCATCATGCACTGGGACAGGAACAGACTAATTTGCATACAGCCAGGTTCTGAAACTGGGATGGTGCAGTGAGCTAAAAAACGGTGTTGGATCTAGCCCTGATCTCTTGACTGGGTGAGAGCTTTCTGCTTAATTCAGAGACTCTGTCCCTCACCACCCCTTGTTGTAAATATTTTTGTCCACCCTAAGCGTGGAAGGGTATTCTCAGATGTGAGACCCTTGCTCATTGCACCATCAGGATTCAAGCAAACCGGGCCGAAGACGGCTGTAATGCCAGAAACCGGTCCCCGGGAGCTTGTTTCCTTCCCAGTGTAAGAATTGGCTTTTGTAGTTTGGTTTGCCCTGTTCCCATCATGCACTGGACAGGAACAGACTAATTTGCATACAGCCAGGTTCTGAAACTGCGATGGTGCAGTGAGCTAAAAAACGGTGTTGGATCTAGCCCTGATCTCTTGACTGGGTGAGAGCTTTCTGCTTAATTCAGAGACTCTGTCCCTCACCACCCCTTGTTGTAAATATTTTTGTCCACCCTAAGCGTGGAAGGGTATTCTCAGATGTGAGACCCTTGCTCATTGCACCATCAGGATTCAAGCAAACCGGGCCGAAGACGGCTGTAATGCCAGAAACCGGTCCCCGGGAGCTTGTTTCCTTCCCAGTGTAAGAATTGGCTTTTGTAGTTTGGTTTGCCCTGTTCCCATCATGCACTGGGACAGGAACAGACTAATTTGCATACAGCCAGGTTCTGAAACTGGGATGGTGCAGTGAGCTAAAAAACGGTGTTGGATCTAGCCCTGATCTCTTGACTGGGTGAGAGCTTTCTGCTTAATTCAGAGACTCTGTCCCTCACCACCCCTTGTTGTAAATATTTTTGTCCACCCTAAGCGTGGAAGGGTATTCTCAGATGTGAGACCCTTGCTCATTGCACCATCAGGATTCAAGCAAACCGGGCTGAAGACGGCTGTAATGCCAGAAACCGGTCCCCGGGAGCTTGTTTCCTTCCCAGTGTAAGAATTGGCTTTTGTAGTTTGGTTTGCCCTGTTCCCATCATGCACTGGGACAGGAACAGACTAATTTGCATACAGCCAGGTTCTGAAACTGGGATGGTGCAGTGAGCTAAAAAACGGTGTTGGATCTAGCCCTGATCTCTTGACTGGGTGAGAGCTTTCTGCTTAATTCAGAGACTCTGTCCCTCACCACCCGTTGTTGTAAATATTTTTGTCCACCCTAAGCGTGGAAGGGTATTCTCAGATGTGAGACCCTTGCTCATTGCACCATCAGGATTCAAGCAAACCGGGCCGAAGACGGCTGTAATGCCAGAAACCGGTCCCCGGGAGCTTGTTTCCTTCCCAGTGTAAGAATTAGCTTTTGTAGTTTGGTTTGCCCTGTTCCCATCATGCACTGGGACAGGAACAGACTAATTTGCATACAGCCAGGTTCTGAAACTGGGATGGTGCAGTGAGCTAAAAAACGGTGTTGGATCTAGCCCTGATCTCTTGACTGGGTGAGAGCTTTCTGATTAACTCAGAGACTCTGTCCCTCACCACCCCTTGTTGTAAATATTTTTGTCCACCCTAAGCGTGGAAGGGTATTCTCAGATGTGAGACCCTTGCTCATTGCACCATCAGGATTCAACCAAACCGGGCCGAAGACGGCTGTAATGCCAGAAACCGATCCCCGGGAGCTTGTTTCCTTCCCAGTGTAAGAATTGGCTTTTGTAGTTTGGTTTGCCCTGTTTCCATCATGCACTGGGACAGGAACAGACTAAATTGCATACAGCCAGGTTCTGAAACTGGGATGGTGCAGTGAGCTAAAAAACGGTGTTGGATCTAGCCCTGATCTCTTGACTGGGTGAGAGCTTTCTGCTTAATTCAGAGACTCTGTCCCTCACCACCCCTTGTTGTAAATATTTTTGTCCACCCTAAGCGTGGAAGGGTATTCTCAGATGTGAGACCCTTGCTCATTGCACCATCAGGATTCAAGAAAACCGGGCCGAAGACGGCTGTAATGCCAGAAACCGGTCCCCGGGAGCTTGTTTCCTTCCCAGTGTAAGAATTGGCTTTTGTAGTTTGGTTTGCCCTGTTCCCATCATGCACTGGGACAGGAACAGACTAATTTGCATACAGCCAGGTTCTGAAACTGGGATGGTGCAGTGAGCTAAAAAACGGTGTTGGATCTAGCCCTGATCTCTTGACTGGGTGAGAGCTTTATGCTTAATTCAGAGACTCTGTCCCTCACCACCCCTTGTTGTAAATATTTTTGTCCACCCTAAGCGTGGAAGGGTATTCTCAGATGTGAGACCCTTGCTCATTGCACCATCAGGATTCAAGCAAACCGGGCCAAAGACGGCTGTAATGCCAGAAACCGGTCCCCGGGAGCTTGTTTCCTTCCCAGTGTAAGAATTGGCTTTTGTAGTTTGGTTTGCCCTGTTCCCATCATGCACTGGGACAGGAACAGACTAATTTGCATACAGCCAGGTTCTGAAACTGGGATGGTGCAATGAGCTAAAAAACGGTGTTGGATCTAGCCCTGATCTCTTGACTGGGTGAGAGCTTTCTGCTTAAATCAGAGACTCTGTCCCTCACCACCCCTTGTTGTAAATATTTTTGTCCACCCTAAGCGTGGAAGGGTATTCTCAGATGTGAGACCCTTGCTCATTGCACCATCAGGATTCAAGCAAACAGGGCCGAAGACGGCTGTAATGCCAGAAACCGGTCCCCGGGAGCTTGTTTCCTTCCCAGTGTAAGAATTGGCTTTTGTAGTTTGGTTTGCCCTGTTCCCATCATGCACTGGGACAGGAACAGACTAATTTGCATACAGCCAGGTTCTGAAACTGGGATGGTGCAGTGAGCTAAAAAACGGTGTTGGATCTAGCCCTGATCTCTTGACTGGGTGAGAGCTTTCTGCTTAATTCAGAGACTCTGTCCCTCACCACCCCTTGTTGTAAATATTTTTGTCCACCCTAAGCGTGGAAGGGTATTCTCAGATGTGAGACCCTTGCTCATTGCACCATCAGGATTCAAGCAAACCGGGCCGAAGACGGCTGTAATGCCAGAAACCGGTCCCCGGGAGCTTGTTTCCTTCCCAGTGTAAGAATTGGCTTTTGTAGTTTGGTTTGCCCTGTTCCCATCATGCACTGGGACAGGAACAGACTAATTTGCATACAGCCAGGTTCTGAAACTGGGATGGTGCAGTGAGCTAAAAAACGGTGTTGGATCTAGCCCTGATCTCTTGACTGGGTGAGAGCTTTCTGCTTAATTCAGAGACTCTGTCCCTCACCACCCCTTGTTGTAAATATTTTTGTCCACCCTAAGCGTGGAAGGGTATTCTCAGATGTGAGACCCGTGCTCATTGCACCATCAGGATTCAAGCAAACCGGGCCAAAGACGGCTGTAATGCCAGAAACCGGTCCCTGGGAGCTTGTTTCCTTCCCAGTGTAAGAATTGGCTTTTGTAGTTTGGTTTGCCCTGTTCCCATCATGCACTGGGACAGGAACAGACTAATTTGCATACAGCCAGGTTCTGAAACTGGGATGGTGCAGTGAGCTAAAAAACGGTGTTGGATCTAGCCCTGATCTCTTGACTGGGTGAGAGCTTTCTGCTTAATTCAGAGACTCTGTCCCTCACCACCCCTTGTTGTAAATATTTTTGTCCACCCTAAGCGTGGAAGGGTATTCTCAGATGTGAGACCCTTGCTCATTGCACCATCAGGATTCAAGCAAACCGGGCCGAAGACGGCTGTAATGCCAGAAACCGGTCCCCGGGAGCTTGTTTCCTTCCCAGTGTAAGAATTGGCTTTTGTAGTTTGGTTTGCCCTGTTCCCATCATGCACTGGGACAGGAACAGACTAATTTGCATACAGCCAGGTTCTGAAACTGGGATGGTGCAGTGAGCTAAAAAACGGTGTTGGATCTAGCCCTGATCTCTTGACTGGGTGAGAGCTTTCTGCTTAATTCAGAGACTCTGTCCCTCACCACCCCTTGTTGTAAATATTTTTGTCCACCCTAAGCGTGGAAGGGTATTCTCAGATGTGAGACCCTTGCTCATTGCACCATCAGGATTCAAGCAAACCGGGCCGAAGACGGCTGTAATGCCAGAAACCGGTCCCCGGGAGCTTGTTTCCTTCCCAGTGTAAGAATTGGCTTTTGTAGTTTGGTTTGCCCTGTTCCCATCATGCACTGGACAGGAACAGACTAATTTGCATACAGCCAGGTTCTGAAACTGCGATGGTGCAGTGAGCTAAAAAACGGTGTTGGATCTAGCCCTGATCTCTTGACTGGGTGAGAGCTTTCTGCTTAATTCAGAGACTCTGTCCCTCACCACCCCTTGTTGTAAATATTTTTGTCCACCCTAAGCGTGGAAGGGTATTCTCAGATGTGAGACCCTTGCTCATTGCACCATCAGGATTCAAGCAAACCGGGCCGAAGACGGCTGTAATGCCAGAAACCGGTCCCCGGGAGCTTGTTTCCTTCCCAGTGTAAGAATTGGCTTTTGTAGTTTGGTTTGCCCTGTTCCCATCATGCACTGGGACAGGAACAGACTAATTTGCATACAGCCAGGTTCTGAAACTGGGATGGTGCAGTGAGCTAAAAAACGGTGTTGGATCTAGCCCTGATCTCTTGACTGGGTGAGAGCTTTCTGCTTAATTCAGAGACTCTGTCCCTCACCACCCCTTGTTGTAAATATTTTTGTCCACCCTAAGCGTGGAAGGGTATTCTCAGATGTGAGACCCTTGCTCATTGCACCATCAGGATTCAAGCAAACCGGGCTGAAGACGGCTGTAATGCCAGAAACCGGTCCCCGGGAGCTTGTTTCCTTCCCAGTGTAAGAATTGGCTTTTGTAGTTTGGTTTGCCCTGTTCCCATCATGCACTGGGACAGGAACAGACTAATTTGCATACAGCCAGGTTCTGAAACTGGGATGGTGCAGTGAGCTAAAAAACGGTGTTGGATCTAGCCCTGATCTCTTGACTGGGTGAGAGCTTTCTGCTTAATTCAGAGACTCTGTCCCTCACCACCCCTTATTGTAAATATTTTTGTCCACCCTAAGCGTGGAAGGGTATTCTCAGATGTGAGACCCTTGCTCATTGCACCATCAGGATTCAAGCAAACCGGGCCGAAGACGGCTGTAATGCCAGAAACCGGTCCCCGGGAGCTTGTTTCCTTCCCAGTGTAAGAATTGGCTTTTGTAGTTTGGTTTGCCCTGTTCCCATCATGCACTGGGACAGGAACAGACTAATTTGCATACAGCCAGGTTCTGAAACTGGGATGGTGCAGTGAGCTAAAAAACGGTGTTGGATCTAGCCCTGATCTCTTGACTGGGTGAGAGCTTTCTGATTAACTCAGAGACTCTGTCCCTCACCACCCCTTGTTGTAAATATTTTTTTTTTGATTTCAACAAGATTTTAATGAGAGAAGTAAGGGTCCAAATAATAGCAGTCAAAATACAAAGAGGTGATACATTCCAACATGAGTAGAACATGAAAACAAGCATGGGTATCATTTGATCAGTAACTAAACTTGATGTAGATAAAATTGGAAAAAAGGCAATCAATATGGAGTTAATAATATGAGCCAATAAAGGAGTATATCAGTTAGAACGCAGAACGTATCAGCCTCTGAGAAGAGGATAGGGGCAGGGGAGGATAATAAGAGCAAAAGGAAGAAAGAAGGAAAGAAAGGAAAATAGCAGCAGAAAGAAAGAACGGGAGGAGAGGACAGGAAAGAAGGAGAAAGAAAGAAGGAATCCCACAGGAATAATCCAATGTAACGTAACTAGCAGACAAAAATTAAGTAGACAGACCAACAGGAAATCGAGGGAGTACACCTTGCGAGGAGAGTTCCATATAGTCATCCAGGGATGCCCAAACCCCACTCGAAATGGAAGGCGACAGGTGTGCTAGATCCACTGAGGTGTGAGCACTGCGGAGGAAGGAAACCCATGCCCACCACGTATGGTAGGAGACTGACGAGAAAGATTTCCATTCCATAAGGATAACCTTGACCGCAACAGATAAAAGAAGGTCTAACAGCTGTAATTGCAACAGATCAAGGGGAAGGGGCGTAGGAGCAGCCCAGGGGCCTAATATAACTAAAGGAAAAGAGAGCTGGAGCTCAATGTCAAAGATAAGAGACAAATGTTGCTGAATAAGGTCCCAGAAAGGTTTAAGTAAGGAGCAGTTATAGAACATATGAGGAAAATCACCCGCCTCTAGGCCACAACTCCAGCAGAGGTCATCCTCCTTAAGGTTGAGGGAATGAAGACGTACAGGTGTCCAATGGAGTAGGTTGATCGAGAAAAACTTGGACTGAATTAGGGAAGGAGCTATTTTGTTACGGAGCGCAAATTTGCTAATGGACTGCCAAGCTTCAGATGATAAGTGATCCGTAATATTGTGATCAAAATGACGCAACCATTTTTGCTGTGCAACCGTCTGATCAGGAAGCGAAGTAGAAGATAGAAACTTATATATGTGGGAGGCAACATGACCCGTTTTGAGCCACATACAAAACAGCGAGATAGTGGGGGAGGAGGGGTGAAGACGAGTTTTTGAGATGGCAACCTTGATTTTAAGAAAGGTATAGAAGTCTAGATTAGTTAAAGAGTGTTTGAGCGCTAAGGTAGAAAAGGGTAAGGTCTCACCAGAGTCACTATACAGATGGTGTACAAGAGAGATACCTTTCGTAGCCCAGTAAGACACGAGGTTGGGAGTGATATTAAGTTTAATTTTGGAATTACGCCAAATGGAAGACCATCTAGTTTTGTGCAGAGGAAATGCCAACTTCCTGTCTACTCTCTTAATTGCGACAATTGTATCAATAATTATAGAGCGGGAAAACAGAATGTGCAGAGTGGAAGTAGTACAAAGAGAGGCAAGTGGTAGAGGTGCAGCTAAATCCTGTTCTATGAGTAGCCATAAAGGAATATGACGGGATGGGGGAGAAAACCATAAGGCCCCTTGAGAGGCCAGAAAAGCAGTCTGGTATTTTTCCCAATCCGGGAAATTACAGCCCCCCATATCACAAGGTCTACGTAAATATTTATATGCTAACCGAGCGCGTTTGCCGTTCCAAAGAAATTTGGTGGTGATACCATCGATTTCCCGAAAAAAAGAGTCGGAAAATTTCATCGGAATCATGGATGAGACAAAATTGATAATCGGCGTGATCATCATTTTAAGGGTTTGTAGGCGACCCCACCACGAAATATGTTTCGGAGACCATGTATCCAGAAGACGACGAACTTTAGTAAGAGTTTGAGATTCATTATAGGCAACCGTGGCATGTAGCGTGGAACAGAAATAGATGCCCAGATATTTTAGATGGGTAGATTGCCACTTAAAGCCAGCCGGACCCATATGAGCAGGAAAACAGTAGGCATTTAAAGGGAACATTTCTGTCTTATCTTTGTTTAGAGTGTATCCGGATACCTTAGAGAACAAAGAAATGATGTCAGAGATAGCAGGGATGGCCAACGCTATATCATCTGAGAAAATGAGAACATCGTCAGCGTAGGCAGCAGTTTTAAGACAATGAGGGCCAAAAGAAAATCCTTTGATATCAGGGTGTAAATCAATCAGCCGAAGGAGAGGGTCAATAGATAACAGAAACAAGAGAGGGGATAAGGGACACCCTTGTCTCGTGCCCTGGCAAAGATTAAAAGAAGAGGATGTAGAACCATTAACCCTAATATTAGCTTTAGGTTGGGAATATAAAGACATTACCATGTTAATAAAGGAGTCCCTGAGGTTATGTGCACATAAGACAGCTCAAAGGAAAGGCCAAGAGACCTTATTGAAGGCCTTTTCCGCATCGAGGGCCAAGGCCGCAGCAGGTAATTGGGATCGCTTAGCCGCCCCAATAATATGACAGAAAGTGCGGATATTGTCTCTTGCCAATCTACCCTTAACAAAACCAGTTTGGGAAGGATGAACTAGATTGGGAATAAAAGATTCTAGACGTTTAGCCAAGATTTTAGCAAAAATCTTTGCTTCCATATTAAGAAGCGAAATAGGGCGGAAATTCTTAGGGTCCGAATGGTCTTTCCCCTCTTTCGGGATCACGACTATGGTTGCTTCAGCAGCCGTACCAGAAACAGAACCATTACGAACAAAAGCGTCAAAGACAGCTTGTAACTTAGGAACAAGCAACGGTAGAAAGGTTTTATAAAATAATATCGGGTATCCGTCTGGAGCGGGTGCTTTCCCCGAACGGGTGGCCTTGATAGCATCCGCTATTTCCTCAGGTGAGATAGGTTCATTCAGAGTAGAGCGATCTTCTTCTGAGACTGATTGAATCGGAATTGATTTCAAAAAATCTTGGCACTTGTCAAAAGAAGCTTGGTTAGAGGGGGTGTATAATTTGTTATAGAAATCGCGAAAAACGTAAAGAATTTCCTCAGTTTGGAATTTTTTAGAGCCAGTATGATCTTTAATAGAAGAGATCTGTGAGGACTTATAGGAAGAATCTTGGAATTTTAAGGTGGCAGCCAAAAGTTTCCCAGCCCGATTCTTTAAAAGTAACTTCTTGGACTTTTGCGCCTGGAAACCAATATGAGCTCTTTTAGTGACAATTGTATTATATTTGTATTTTAGGAGTTTAATTTGTTGCAGGGTAGTCGGATCTTTGGTATGTCTAAAGGAGGCCTCCAGAGCTTTGATTTTAGAAGATAAGTCAGTAAGTTCTCTTTTAATCGCCAAGTTACGTTTGGACATGCATGCAATAACTTGGCCCCGGAAAGTACACTTAAAAGAGTCCCATAAAGTTATTGGAGACGATACAGAATCCTCATTTTCACGGAAAAAAGTGTTTATATCCGTTGAAAATTTGTCCACCTGGGAAGAGTCATGTAACACTTCTGTATTAAGTCTCCAGGAACGACCACGTGGTTTCGGCGCAAAGGTCAAGAGCGTAAAAGTGACCGCAGCATGATCAGAGATGACAATGGGATGTATAAGCGGAGAAGAAGAAGCTGAGACAAGAGAAGAGTGAACCAGGAGATAATCAATACGAGAGAATGAGGAATGAGGGGAGGAAAAGAAAGAAAAGTCACTGCCAGTGGGATTATGGAGACGCCAAATATCATGCAATTGAGCAATGGAACACATGTTAACCATCTGTTTGTGTGCTTTGGGCGGACGAAACTGAAATGCAGAATTTCTGTCCAATAAAGGATCCATTGGTAAGTTAAAATCGCCACCAACAATGAGATTGCCAGCATGTGGGGTGTCATGCAATTTTTTAGAAATGGATTTCCAAAACGCTGGATCATCAACATTCGGAGCATATATATTCATAACAAACAAATCATGTTGTCCATCCGACAATTTAGATAAAAGCCAGCGACCCTCAGAATCATGCTCAGAAGAGATAATTGCTAAACCTGAATTCCTCGAAACTAACGTGAGCACACCATTGCGTTTACCAGAAGCATCCGAACAAGACACATCCGACACCCATTCTTTCTTTAAAAATACAGCTTGTCTACTGGTAATCTTAGATTCTTGAAATAGGACTAAGTCTGCCGAGAGCGACTTACAGTAATCTAAGATTTTAGATCGTTTCACTGGGTGATTCAAACCCTTAACATTAAGGGATAATACATTTAAACCTGGCATATAACAAAAGGGGATACCAACGGAGACAACATTGATGACAGACAAAGAGCGGGGATCAAAAATATAGTAGACCAACCATTGAGCAGAATAGATGTTACGGGAACATCCATGTGGGAGAACCAGGAAAAAAGAAAGGCCAGAAGAGAAGAAAGACAAGAAAAGAGAAAGAGAAGAGGCAGAGGGGGAGGTCTAAAAGAGACCCATATCATGCAAGGGAGAACGTGGAAAAGGCGAGTAGGAGATCCGTATTAAGAGCAAAAGTTGGTACTGAGAAACAGCCCATTATTAGGAAAAACAACAATCAGTAAGATAAATAACAATAGGAAGAAAAAGACCAAATTAATGGAAATACATTTTGATAATGAAGTATGAAGTTGCTATAAGAGGAAAAATACATTTCAAAGTAGACTAGCGATATCGCAGCGTGAACAAGATCATATATTGACTAACAGTATAGAATGCAATAAAAGCTTAACTATGCACGCAACAGCCTAAATAATGAGTAACATTTCATAAATACAGTGACAAATATGCACCGAAACCGCATATTAATGATAAAAAAACACTGGCAAATATCTATACTATAAAGTGGAATCGTAGAAGGAAAAAGAGAGGTGCACGAGAGGAGCATGTAAAGACGAGGAAGAAACAGAGAAGGAAGATGAAAAGGAGCAGAAAGAATAAGGAGAATTCTACCCCGCCATACTAGAATGATATCTAGTTATAAGGTAAATAGGAGAGAAAGTGCTAGTGAAAGAAGTAAAAATATATATTAATTACACGCAAGAAATCTGCAACCAATAACTTATAACAAGGCAGGTACCATGTAATTGGAAATAGCAACAGTATAAATGAAACACACCGTAACTAAAATAGTTAAGAGAAAGAAAAGAAGGAAAGAAGAAAGAGGTACAAACAACTAAAGAGGCCAGATAAGCCGGGTATGAAAGAAATAAGAAAGAATCGAAAGGAGCTGAAAAAAGTCTTCTCAAAGGATAGACAAGAGAAAGAGGCGGAAAGGTCGGATATGAGAGAGAAGGAGAAATTCAAGAGTAGTATGGAGAAGAGAAAAGAAACAGAACGTATAATAGCAGTGGATCAAATCAGCATGTAAGCATAACTAGAAAGAAAGAAGAGGAATCTATCTTGAAAACAGCACAACCATAAATAGAGAGAAACAAATCAGGTTCCTGAGGCCCCATGAGCTTGCGAAGTTGTTCTCTGAATCTCCATTTCTATTTCCTCCTGGTTGTCTAAGAACGTTGTCAAGTCTGCCGGTTCATCGAAGATCCTGGAACGTCCTTTATAAGTGATGCGAAACTTGGATGGACCTGAAAAGGAAAAAGGAATGCCCAAGTCGGTGAGACGTTTCCGAAGGTTCAAGAAACCTTTCCGTCTTATGACTGTGTCTCTGGCAAAGTCTTGGGAAATGGATATGCGATGACCCTCCCAGTTGAGTTGTTTAATCTTGCGCATATGAGACAGAATCAGCTCAGTGTGTTGATGTCGTAAGGGCTTAAAAATAATTGCTCTTGGCTGGGTGGCTGCCTTAGAACGAAACGTTGGAACACGGTGTGCTCTTTCAATCTCAAAATCTCTGTGGAAAGATAGTTGGAGTGTATCCGGGGTCCAATGAGATAGGAACTCAATCATAGAGGAGGATGATTTCTCTGAGTCCTCCGGTAGGCCAAAAATACGCAGATTAGATCTCCTATTACGGTCCTCCTGCTCCGTGAGGTCTCTGCGCATCGCCGCCATAGAACGCTCCAGTTGAGAAAGGGACCTGGATTGGTTTCGCATACCATCCTCTGCGGAACTTATTCGTGTTTCTGTCGCTGATACACGAAGAGAAAGGGCTTTAAAGTCATTCCTGATAGCAGACACCTCCACTTGTAGTAGGTCAGTATTAGTTTTAGTGGACTGCGCAATATCATGAACTTCATTAAGGCGCGCCAAAATGGTGTCTAATGTGGAAGCAGTGTCTGCCTGAGGAGATTCAGGCGTTGGAGAGACTGATTTAAGTCTTTTTAAAGATGCGCCCAGGTCCTTAGAGTCTTTGCTGTTCGAGGACCGATTCATAATGACAGTGTCGTAGCAGGAGCCTAAGAGAATACCACAGGAATAGGCTAGAACACCAAAGTTGCGCAAAGTATGCAGATTTAGTGAAAAAAGAGGCAGTTCACGCTCAAAATACACAGAGCTAAAGTAGCTGTTTAAATATGAGCAGAGTTGCGCAGGAAATCTCCTCAATGAAGCGATATGGACACCTCCATGAAGAATGTGAGAGAAAAATAAAAGCGAGCAGCTCAAAAAACCAGCCAAGAAGTAGGAAAGTAACATCAAGAAAAAAGCATAAATGTTACCATGTCAGACGTCTTGTGTAGAGACCCTTAGCCGAGCGCTGAACACTGCAAGTTTGTATCCCCGGCGGCACCTCAGAAGTCCGATGACAGGGACGTCATGCGCGAGAAAATGGCGGTCTCTCTTCAGGAATGCGAGCGCCTGTGGGGGATGATTCAGAAAGCATCTCTTCGGCGGCTGAAAACGCGGAAAAAACAGCGTCGTGAAGGTCACCACATGTTCCGCTGCTGTCGAGTGATTTTTCCGGTCAGAAGGGCACAAATGAGCGGAAAGAAACGCTCTACGGGACCAACTCACCCCGGAGCTCAAGCGCGACACGCCATACTGTAGCGGCGCGCAAGCCACGCCCCCTGTTGTAAATATTTTTGTCCACCCTAAGCGTGGAAGGGTATTCTCAGATGTGAGACCCTTGCTCATTGCACCATCAGGATTCAAGCAAACCGGGCCGAAGACGGCTGTAATGCCAGAAACCGGTCCCCGGGAGCTTGTTTCCTTCCCAGTGTAAGAATTGGCTTTTGTAGTTTGGTTTGCCCTGTTCCCATCATGCACTGGGACAGGAACAGACTAATTTGCATACAGCCAGGTTCTGAAACTGGGATGGTGCAGTGAGCTAAAAAACGGTGTTGGATCTAGCCCTGATCTCTTGACTGGGTGAGAGCTTTCTGCTTAATTCAGAGACTCTGTCCCTCACCACCCCTTGTTGTAAATATTTTTGTCCACCCTAAGCGTGGAAGGGTATTCTCAGATGTGAGACCCTTGCTCATTGCACCATCAGGATTCAAGCAAACCGGGCCGAAGACGGCTGTAATGCCAGAAACCGGTCCCCGGGAGCTTGTTTCCTTCCCAGTGTAAGAATTGGCTTTTGTAGTTTGGTTTGCCCTGTTCCCATCATGCACTGGGACAGGAACAGACTAATTTGCATACAGCCAGGTTCTGAAACTGGGATGGTGCAGTGAGCTAAAAAACGGTGTTGGATCTAGCCCTGATCTCTTGACTGGGTGAGAGCTTTCTGCTTAATTCAGAGACTCTGTCCCTCACCACCCCTTGTTGTAAATATTTTTGTCCACCCTAAGCGTGGAAGGGTATTCTCAGATGTGAGACCCTTGCTCATTGCACCATCAGGATTCAAGCAAACCGGGCCGAAGACGGCTGTAATGCCAGAAACTGGTCCCCGGGAGCTTGTTTCCTTCCCAGTGTAAGAATTGGCTTTTGTAGTTTGGTTTGCCCTGTTCCCATCATGCACTGGGACAGGAACAGACTAATTTGCATACAGCCAGGTTCTGAAACTGGGATGGTGCAGTGAGCTAAAAAACGGTGTTGGATCTAGCCCTGATCTCTTGACTGGGTGAGAGCTTTCTGCTTAATTCAGAGACTCTGTCCCTCACCACCCCTTGTTGTAAATATTTTTGTCCACCCTAAGCGTGGAAGGGTATTCTCAGATGTGAGACCCTTGCTCATTGCACCATCAGGATTCAAGCAAACCGGGCCGAAGACGGCTGTAATGCCAGAAACCGGTCCCCGGGAGCTTGTTTCCTTCCCAGTGTAAGAATTGGCTTTTGTAGTTTGGTTTGCCCTGTTCCCATCATGCACTGGGACAGGAACAGACTAATTTGCATACAGCCAGGTTCTGAAACTGGGATGGTGCAGTGAGCTAAAAAACGGTGTTGGATCTAGCCCTGATCTCTTGACTGGGTGAGAGCTTTCTGCTTAATTCAGAGACTCTGTCCCTCACCACCCCTTGTTGTAAATATTTTTGTCCACCCTAAGCGTGGAAGGGTATTCTCAGATGTGAGACCCTTGCTCATTGCACCATCAGGATTCAAGCAAACCGGGCCGAAGACGGCTGTAATGCCAGAAACCGGTCCCCGGGAGCTTGTTTCCTTCCCAGTGTAAGAATTGGCTTTTGTAGTTTGGTTTGCCCTGTTCCCATCATGCACTGGGACAGGAACAGACTAATTTGCATACAGCCAGGTTCTGAAACTGGGGTGGTGCAGTGAGCTAAAAAACGGTGTTGGATCTAGCCCTGATCTCTTGACTGGGTGAGAGCTTTCTGCTTAATTCAGAGACTCTGTCCCTCACCACCCCTTGTTGTAAATATTTTTGTCCACCCTAAGCGTGGAAGGGTATTCTCAGATGTGAGACCCTTGCTCATTGCACCATCAGGATTCAAGCAAACCGGGCCGAAGACGGCTGTAATGCCAGACACCGGTCCCCGGGAG
This sequence comes from Lissotriton vulgaris, assembly GCF_964263255.1. Classification (NCBI taxonomy): domain Eukaryota; kingdom Metazoa; phylum Chordata; class Amphibia; order Caudata; family Salamandridae; genus Lissotriton; species Lissotriton vulgaris. The sequence continues at coordinate 52,443 of NW_028253546.1, forward strand.
CTTGTTTCCTTCCCAGTGTAAGAATTGGCTTTTGTAGTTTGGTTTGCCCTGTTCCCATCATGCACTGGGACAGGAACAGACTAATTTGCATACAGCCAGGTTCTGAAACTGGGATGGTGCAGTGAGCTAAAAAACGGTGTTGGATCTAGCCCTGATCTCTTGACTGGGTGAGAACTTTCTGCTTAATTCAGAGACTCTGTCCCTCACCACCCCTTGTTGTAAATATTTTTGTCCACCCTAAGCGTGGAAGGGTATTCTCAGATGTGAGACCCTTGCTCATTGCACCATCAGGATTCAAGCAAACCGGGCCGAAGACGGCTGTAATGCCAGAAACCGATCCCCGGGAGCTTGTTTCCTTCCCAGTGTAAGAATTGGCTTTTGTAGTTTGGTTTGCCCTGTTCCCATCATGCACTGGGACAGGAACAGACTAATTTGCATACAGCCAGGTTCTGAAACTGGGATGGTGCAGTGAGCTAAAAAACGGTGTTGGATCTAGCCCTGATCTCTTGACTGGGTGAGAGCTTTCTACTTAATTCAGAGACTCTGTCCCTCACCACCCCTTGTTGTAAATATTTTTGTCCACCCTAAGCGTGGAAGGGTATTCTCAGATGTGAGACCCTTGCTCATTGCACCATCAGGATTCAAGCAAACCGGGCCGAAGACGGCTGTAATGCCAGAAACCGGTCCCCGGGAGCTTGTTTCCTTCCCAGTGTAAGAATTGGCTTTTGTAGTTTGGTTTGCCCTGTTCCCATCATGCACTGGGACAGGAACAGACTAATTTGCATACAGCCAGGTTCTGAAACTGGGATGGTGCAGTGAGCTAAAAAACGGTGTTGGATCTAGCCCTGATCTCTTGACTGGGTGAGGAGCTTTCTGATTAACTCAGAGACTCTGTCCCTCACCACCCCTTGTTGTAAATATTTTTGTCCACCCTAAGCGTGGAAGGGTATTCTCAGATGTGAGACCCTTGCTCATTGCACCATCAGGATTCAAGCAAACCGGGCCGAAGACGGCTGTAATGCCAGAAACCGGTCCCCGGGAGCTTGTTTCCTTCCCAGTGTAAGAATTGGCTTTTGTAGTTTGGTTTGCCCTGTTCCCATCATGCACTGGGACAGGAACAGACTAATTTGCATACAGCCAGGTTCTGAAACTGGGATGGTGCAGTGAGCTAAAAAACGGTGTTGGATCTAGCCCTGATCTCTTGACTGGGTGAGAGCTTTCTGCTTAATTCAGAGACTCTGTCCCTCACCACCCCTTGTTGTAAATATTTTTGTCCACCCTAAGCGTGGAAGGGTATTCTCAGATGTGAGACCCTTGCTCATTGCACGATCAGGATTCAAGCAAACCGGGCCGAAGACGGCTGTAATGCCAGAAACCGGTCCCCGGGAGCATGTTTCCTTCCCAGTGTAAGAATTGGCTTTTGTAGTTTGGTTTGCCCTGTTCCCATCATGCACTGGGACAGGAACAGACTAATTTGCATACAGCCAGGTTCTGAAACTGGGATGGTGCAGTGAGCTAAAAAACGGTGTTGGATCTAGCCCTGATCTCTTGACTGGGTGAGAGCTTTCTGCTTAATTCAGAGACTCTGTCCCTCACCACCCCTTGTTGTAAATATTTTTGTCCACCCTAAGCGTGGAAGGGTATTCTCAGATGTGAGACCCTTGCTCATTGCACCATCAGGATTCAAGCAAACCGGGCCGAAGACGGCTGTAATGCCAGAAACCGGTCCCCGGGAGCTTGTTTCCTTCCCAGTGTAAGAATTGGCTTTTGTAGTTTGGTTTGCCCTGTTCCCATCATGCACTGGGACAGGAACAGACTAATTTGCATACAGCCAGGTTCTGAAACTGGGATGGTGCAGTGAGCTAAAAAACGGTGTTGGATCTAGCCCTGATCTCTTGACTGGGTGAGAGCTTTCTGATTAACTCAGAGACTCTGTCCCTCACCACCCCTTGTTGTAAATATTTTTGTCCACCCTAAGCGTGGAAGGGTATTCTCAGATGTGAGACCCTTGCTCATTGCACCATCAGGATTCAAGCAAACCGGGCCGAAGACGGCTGTAATGCCAGAAACCGGTCCCCGGGAGCTTGTTTCCTTCCCAGTGTAAGAATTGGCTTTTGTAGTTTGGTTTGCCCTGTTCCCATCATGCACTGGGACAGGAACAGACTAATTTGCATACAGCCAGGTTCTGAAACTGGGATGGTGCAGTGAGCTAAAAAACGGTGTTGGATCTAGCCCTGATCTCTTGACTGGGTGCGAGCTTTCTGCTTAATTCAGAGACTCTGTCCCTCACCACCCCTTGTTGTAAATATTTTTGTCCACCCTAAGCGTGGAAGGGTATTCTCAGATGTGAGACCCTTGCTCATTGCACCATCAGTATTCAAGCAAACCGGGCCGAAGACGGCTGTAATGCCAGAAACCGGTCCCCGGGAGCTTGTTTCCTTCCCAGTGTAAGAATTGGCTTTTGTAGTTTGGTTTGCCCTGTTCCCATCATGCACTGGGACAGGAACAGACTAATTTGCATACAGCCAGGTTCTGAAACTGGGATGGTGCAGTGAGCTAAAAAACGGTGTTGGATCTAGCCCTGATCTCTTGACTGGGTGAGAGCTTTCTGCTTAATTCAGAGACTCTGTCCCTCACCACCCCTTGTTGTAAATATTTTTGTCCACCCTAAGCGTGGAAGGGTATTCTCAGATGTGAGACCCTTGCTCATTGCACCATCAGGATTCAAGCAAACCGGGCCGAAGACGGCTGTAATGCCAGAAACCGGTCCCCGGGAGCTTGTTTCCTTCCCAGTGTAAGAATTGGCTTTTGTAGTTTGGTTTGCCCTGTTCCCATCATGCACTGGGACAGGAACAGACTAATTTGCATACAGCCAGGTTCTGAAACTGGGATGGTGCAGTGAGCTAAAAAACGGTGTTGGATCTAGCCCTGATCTCTTGACTGGGTGAGAGCTTTCTGATTAACTCAGAGACTCTGTCCCTCACCACCCCTTGTTGTAAATAGTTTTGTCCACCCTAAGCGTGGAAGGGTATTCTCAGATGTGAGACCCTTGCTCATTGCACCATCAGGATTCAAGCAAACCGGGCCGAAGACGGCTGTAATGCCAGAAACCGGTCCCCGGGAGCTTGTTTCCTTCCCAGTGTAAGAATTGGCTTTTGTAGTTTGGTTTGCCCTGTTCCCATCATGCACTGGGACAGGAACAGACTAATTTGCATACAGCCAGGTTCTGAAACTGGGATGGTGCAGTGAGCTAAAAAACGGTGTTGGATCTAGCCCTGATCTCTTGACTGGGTGAGAGCTTTCTGCTTAATTCAGAGACTCTGTCCCTCACCACCCCTTGTTGTAAATATTTTTGTCCACCCTAAGCGTGGAAGGGTATTCTCAGATGTGAGACCCTTGCTCATTGCACCATCAGGATTCAAGCAAACCGGGCCGAAGACGGCTGTAATGCCAGAAACCGGTCCCCGAGAGCTTGTTTCCTTCCCAGTGTAAGAATTGGCTTTTGTAGTTTGGTTTGCCCTGTTCCCATCATGCACTGGGACAGGAACAGACTAATTTGCATACAGCCAGGTTCTGAAACTGGGATGGTGCAATGAGCTAAAAAACGGTGTTGGATCTAGCCCTGATCTCTTGACTGGGTGAGAGCTTTCTGCTTAAATCAGAGACTCTGTCCCTCACCACCCCTTGTTGTTAATATTTTTGTCCACCCTAAGCGTGGAAGGGTATTCTCAGATGTGAGACCCTTGCTCATTGCACCATCAGGATTCAAGCAAACCGGGCCGAAGACGGCTGTAATGCCAGAAACCGGTCCCCGGGAGCTTGTTTCCTTCCCAGTGTAAGAATTGGCTTTTGTAGTTTAGTTTGCCCTGTTCCCATCATGCACTGGGACAGGAACAGACTAATTTGCATACAGCCAGGTTCTGAAACTGGGATGGTGCAGTGAGCTAAAAAACGGTGTTGGATCTAGCCCTGATCTCTTGACTGGGTGAGAGCTTTCTGCTTAATTCAGAGACTCTGTCCCTCACCACCCCTTGTTGTAAATATTTTTGTCCACCCTAAGCGTGGAAGGGTATTCTCAGATGTGAGACCCTTGCTCATTGCACCATCAGGATTCAAGCAAACCGGGCCGAAGACGGCTGTAATGCCAGAAACCGGTCCCCGGGAGCTTGTTTCCTTCCCAGTGTAAGAATTGGCTTTTGTAGTTTGGTTTGCCCTGTTCACATCATGCACTGGGACAGGAACAGACTAATTTGCATACAGCCAGGTTCTGAAACTGGGATGGTGCAGTGAGCTAAAAAACGGTGTTGGATCTAGCCCTGATCTCTTGACTGGGTGAGAGCTTTCTGATTAACTCAGAGACTCTGTCCCTCACCACCCCTTGTTGTAAATATTTTTATCCACCCTAAGCGTGGAAGGGTATTCTCAGATGTGAGACCCTTGCTCATTGCACCATCAGGATTCAAGCAAACCGGGCCGAAGACGGCTGTAATGCCAGAAACCGGTCCCCGGGAGCTTGTTTCCTTCCCAGTGTAAGAATTGGCTTTTGTAGTTTGGTTTGCCCTGTTCCCATCATGCACTGGGACAGGAACAGACTAATTTGCATACAGCCAGGTTCTGAAACTGGGATGGTGCAGTGAGCTAAAAAACGGTGTTGGATCTAGCCCTGATCTCTTGACTGGGTGAGAGCTTTCTGCTTAATTCAGAGACTCTGTCCCTCACCACCCCTTGTTGTAAATATTTTTGTCCACCCTAAGCGTGGAAGGGTATTCTCAGATGTGAGACCCTTGCTCATTGCACCATCAGGATTCAAGCAAACCGGGTCGAAGACGGCTGTAATACCAGAAACCGGTCCCCGGGAGCTTGTTTCCTTCCCAGTGTAAGAATTGGCTTTTGTAGTTTGGTTTGCCCTGTTCCCATCATGCACTGGGACAGGAACAGACTAATTTGCATACAGCCAGGTTCTGAAACTGGGATGGTGCAGTGAGCTAAAAAACGGTGTTGGATCTAGCCCTGATCTCTTGACTGGGTGAGAGCTTTCTGCTTAATTCAGAGACTCTGTCCCTCACCACCCCTTGTTGTAAATATTTTTGTCCACCCTAAGCGTGGAAGGGTATTCTCAGATGTGAGACCCTTGCTCATTGCACCATCAGGATTCAAGCAAACCGGGCCGAAGACGGCTGTAATGCCAGAAACCGGTCCCCGGGAGCTTGTTTCCTTCCCAGTGTAAGAATTGGCTTTTGTAGTTTGGTTTGCCCTGTTCCCATCATGCACTGGGACAGGAACAGACTAATTTGCATACAGCCAGGTTCTGAAACTGGGATGGTGCAGTGAGCTAAAAAACGGTGTTGGATCTAGCCCTGATCTCTTGACTGGGTGAGAGCTTTCTGCTTAATTCAGAGACTCTGTCCCTCACCACCCCTTGTTGTAAATATTTTTGTCCACCCTAAGCGTGGAAGGGTATTCTCAGATGTGAGACCCTTGCTCATTGCACCATCAGGATTCAAGCAAACCGGGCCGAAGACGGCTGTAATGCCAGAAACCGGTCCCCGGGAGCTTGTTTCCTTCCCAGTGTAAGAATTGGCTTTTGTAGTTTGGTTTGCCCTGTTCCCATCATGCACTGGGACAGGAACAGACTAATTTGCATACAGCCAGGTTCTGAAACTGGGATGGTGCAGTGAGCTAAAAAACGGTGTTGGATCTAGCCCTGATCTCTTGACTGGGTGAGAGCTTTCTGCTTAATTCAGAGACTCTGTCCCTCACCACCCCTTGTTGTAAATACCACGGGAAAGCGACCGGCATAAAACAGCCTTTGCCACAGACGATGGCTTATTCGAGTTTAACATGTTGCCATTCGGGCTCCACGGAGCCCCGGCAACGTTCCAGCGATTGATGAACACCGTTTTAGCCCCCCACACCGGGTACAGTTCAGTATATCTCGATGACATTGTCATCTTCAGTCTCACATGGGAGGAGCACTTAGAGCACATAGACAGAATCCTCACAGCCTTACAAAAGGCCGGACTTCATGGCAACTCAAAAAAATCGAGAGCCGCTTTTCCCAAAGTAATATACCTGGGGTTCATGTTGGGGGAGGGGGTGATAGCGCCCCAAGAGGAGAAAGTAAGCGCCATAACCAACTCTTTGTGCTTTGCATTGTGCTGACATTTGTGCTCACTGTACTGCCTGCTGTGCGCTGTTTATGCCGCTTAGCATTTTGTTTAATAGGCGTGTCATTTCACTTTGCCAGCGCGACTCTGCTGCTCTTCGACTTTTCCCCAAACGCCCTCATTGTGCTTTGTGCTGATTTGTTGTGTATGCCGACTTGCATATTATTTTATTTCTGTGTCTTTCCACATTGCCAGCGCGACTTTGCTGATCTTTTCCACTCTTCCCCCAAGCGCCCTCCATTTTGTTGTTGTTGTCCTGTAACCTAGCCCGCCCCGCCTCCCAGCTGAGACGCCCTCGCCCCTCCCCTTCCACCACCCATATATGACAGTTGCTCCCGCGCGCAGCGTTCACGCGCAGCGTCCGCGCCCAACCCGCGCCGAAGGTGCGCCAAAGGTAAGCCCGTCTACGCCCGTCCGCGCCTGGACCGCGCCCAGCGCCAGACCCCCTGCCCCTCGCGCTGCCCAGCCCCCCCGCGTTTCCTACGATGCCGCCACCCTCCTAGCCCTTAACCCCGGCCGCGCCCCCAACTGCTTCCAAGCCGCTCCTGGACGCACCCATGGACCGTTCACCTGCCGATCCTGCAAATTTAGCGGCACTGACAACATCCCCGCTAAGACCACTCCACAGACTCCCGACCCCAACCACCTAGAATGCATCCTCCTCAACACCCGATCGGTCCACAGACACGCCATCGACCTCTGGAATCTACTAGACACCATCTCTCCAGACGTCGCCTTCCTAACAGAAACATGGATGAACGCTTCCTCCGCCCCTGACATCGCCATTGCCATCCCAGAAGACTATAAGATCACACGCAAGGACCGCACCGACCATACAGGAGGAGGAATAGCTATCGTCCATAAGAAATCAATCCGCATCTCAACCAGCTCGGACACCAACCTCGCCAACTCCGAACACCTTCATTTCCAGATCCACATCGACCCCAAGACCACACTCAGAGGCACCCTCCTCTACAGACCACCAGGACCCCGCGCAAAATTCAGTGAAGACATCACGGACTTCATCACCCCACACGCGCTCCCCTCCAAAGACTACATCCTTCTGGGAGACCTCAACTTCCACCTTGAAAAGATCATCGACCGCAACACTGCCACCCTCTTGGACAACCTAGCCAACCTCGGACTTAAACAACTGGTCACTACCCCCACCCACATCGCAGGCCACACACTCGACCCAATCTTCACCTCCAGCAACCACGTCTCCTTCAGCCACACCACAGATCTCCTCTGGACTGACCACAGCTGCGTTCACTTCACCTACAACAAGCCGAAACCCATCAACCACCTCCAACCAACTCTACAAAGAAACTGGAACAAAATCACCACGGATCAGATCTCCACATCGCTCCTTCGAACCTCCCCAGCCCTCTCCTCTAACGCCAACGAAGCCGCCTCCAACCTCACCCTTTGGCTATCCAACACCGCCGACACCTTAGCACCACTGAAAAAACGTCAACACAAACTTGGCAACAAGAAGGCTTCATGGTTCAACGATGACCTCAAAAAGTCCAAGAAACTGTGCCGCTCCCTTGAAAAGGCCTGGAAAAAAGACCCAACCACCATCACCAAGGACGCCTTCAAAAGCGCCACCCGCACTCACCACCAACTGATCCGAAAAGCCAAGAAAACAGCATTCAAGGATCGACTCGACAACAACGCCCACAACAGCAAGGAACTTTTCAACATCGTCAAGGAATTTTCCAACCCCTCGACCAACTCCAACGACATCACCCCCTCTCAAACCCTCTGCGATTCTCTAGCCTCTTTTTTTCACAACAAGATTGCTGACATCCACAACAGCTTTGACAACCAACCCGGAAGCCAACCCACCCTACCACCAGCTGACCATCCTCCCCCCGTTAACACCCTTAACGCCTGGAACCCAATCTCCACTGAGGACACCATCCGCCTGATGAATTCCATCCACTCTGGATCCCCCACAGACCCATGCCCTCACCACATCTTCAACAAAGCAGACTCCGTCATAGCACCGCACCTCCGAGACGTCATCAATTGCTCCTTCAACTCCGCCACCTTCCCGGAAGACTGGAAACACGCTGAACTCACCGCCCTTCTGAAAAAACCCACAGCGGACCCCACCGAACTCAAAAATTACCGCCCCATCTCGCTTCTTCCATTCCCGGCCAAAGTCATCGAGAAAGCTGTCAACAACCAGCTCGCCACCTTCCTCGAAGCCAACAAATCCCTCGACCCTTCACAATCTGGCTTCCGAGCCAAACACAGCACTGAGACCGCCCTCATCGCAGCAACAGACGACATTCGAACTCTACTGGACAATGGAGACACAGTCGCCCTCATCCTCCTCGACCTCTCAGCAGCCTTCGACACAGTCTGCCACAGCACCCTTCTACAGCGCCTCAAGGACATCGGAATCCAAGGAAAGGCTCTGGAATGGATCACCTCGTTCCTCACCGGAAGAACCCAGAGAGTCCGCCTCCCACCATTCAAGTCTGAGCCCTCTGAAATCATCTGCGGCGTACCACAAGGATCCTCACTCAGTCCCACCCTCTTCAACGTATACATGAGCCCCCTCGCGGCCATCGCCCGCCAACACAACCTCAACATCATCTCTTACGCGGATGACACTCAACTAATCCTATCTCTCACCAAGGACCCCAGCACCGCTAAAACTAACCTACACGAAGGAATGAAAGAAGTCGCCGAATGGATGAAACAAAGCCGTCTGAAACTTAACTCAGACAAAACAGAAGTCCTCATCTTAGGTAATTCCCCCTCTGCATGGGACGACTCCTGGTGGCCGGAAGCCCTCGGAAATGCTCCCATCCCGACAGACCACGCACGGAACCTTGGCGTCATCCTGGATTCTTCACTCTCAATGAACAGACAAGTCAGCGCCGTATCCTCTTCCTGCTTTAACATTCTTCGCATGCTCAGAAAAACATTTCGCTGGATCCCCACCGAAACAAGGAAAACAGTCACCCACGCTCTAGTCACGAGCCGACTGGACTACGGAAACACCCTCTACGCAGGTACCACCGCTAAACTCCAGAAGAAACTACAACGAATCCAAAACGCCTCAGCCAGGCTCATACTAGACATCCCACGCAACGAACACATCTCTGGTCACCTTAAAGACCTCCACTGGCTACCCGTCAACAAGAGAATTACTTTCCGACTGCTCACCCACGCACACAAATCACTCTACGACATCGGACCAGACTGCCTCAACTCTCGACTGTCCTTCTACACCCCCTCCCGCCAACTTCGCTCTTCCAGCCAAGCCCTCGCCATTGTACCTCGCATCAACAAGACTACCATGGGAGGCAGATCCTTCTCATTCCTGGCTGCCAAAACATGGAACTCACTGCCCGCTTACCTTCGCCTCACCCAGAATCACCTAGCGTTTAGAAAGCAGCTTAAAACGTGGATATTCGACAAATAATCCTCCTCCCCTTCCTAAGCGCCTTGAAACCCTCTGGGTATGTAGTGCGCTATACAAATTCTATGACTTGACTTGACTTGACTTCCCTCTAACACAAGAGAACTACGTGCCTTCTTGGGACTTATAGGCTATTATAGGAGGTTCATTAGGAATTTCGCGAACATTGCCTCACCCTTGACAGACCTCCTCAAAAAGAATACGAAATTCAACCGAAGAAAGCCCCCACCCGAAGAAGCCTGACTGGCGTTTGAGACCCTAAAAAGAGCCATCACATCCAGTCCAGTATTAATTCCCCCAAACTATGAAAAACCATTCATTCTGGCAACAGACGCCTCCGAAACGGGGGTGGGTGCGGTACTATCCCAGGAGGGTGAAGACAGGTTAGAACACCCCATCCTCTATATAAGTCGGAAACTCCATCCAAGGGAACGCAAATACCCGACAGTAGAAAAATAGTTTTTTTTTTTTTTTGCTCAGAATAACGGAGCACAAAAGCAACATACGATGCTCCAAGACCCACACGAGATTGTATGAACACTACCAACTACACAATCACTCTGCTGACAGCATTCAATGGTTAGTGCTTGAGTCCCAACCAGCCATGACCAAACAAGCACTGTTCAGGCTTGAACAGAGATGGGTTCACCGTCTCCAGCTTGATATAATAGGGCTCAATGATGCTATTCCCTGGGCTACCGTCTCAAGATAATATCCCCAAGCCAGCCCCCCTACCTAGATAATATGACACATACAGGCATAAGTCTTCCCATTAAAGAGGGCTTTTGGCTTGTCATAGGGCTTCACAATGACATTCCCTGGGCATCACATAAGTCATAGGGCTTCACGATGACATCCCCGGGGCTAACACCTCAAGCTAACACTCTCTGGCCAGCGCTTTAGGCTACCTTACCACCCATTCCAGCCCCAAATCCTTAGTTTGATTTAAGCATTTCCACCAACAGAGGATCATTGACATGCAATTCCGTTGACCCATCAGGAATATGATGTCCTTACCTCGGGCCCCACAAACATCTGATCGACTCTTGCGATCTCCCAGAAGAGCCATATAATTCGGCCAAACAGAGGGGCCTCCCATGACACTGACGAGGGCTCCCAATTGCACGATGGCACTCCGCCCTTCTCACTCTCAATTGTAAATTTCTGTGCCTCACACGAATTCCCCCGTTACTTGGTCTGTCGCTATCTCAAGCAGACCTCACTCATAGCATTAGCGCTTCCTCCAAGATGGCCGCCACACCGTGCCATTGGAATTCTGATGCAGGTCTAAGCAACCGCATTGGTTCTGCGCATGCGCATGACGCGCGACAGGCGCGCCACTACCGATGCTGGCCCGGCGTATCTGGAAAACTTCCTACTTATAGGCGGACACCGGAGGGATCCCTCACCAGCTGCTCCGCACCCTGACCAGGTGCCGTGAGCGTGAGGGGTAGGTGTCCCGCCGATCCAGCGCCTGAACAAAGGTAAGCTCTTCCTCTAATCCCCGAGGCCCGTGTTTTTGCCTAAAGCCCAGTCCCACTGATGGCGCCGTGAACTGCTCCCAGCTACCTAACTAGACTCGCTGTGAGTCTGCGTAGTTCCAACACCACCTCACTCTGTCCCTCGAGCAAGTGGGCACTGGTAGTAATGTATATGCCGCCCTACCCCACCATTGCGACATTACGCTTCCCCGCAGCACGGCTAAGAATCTAACGGAGTACGGGCAGTGTCCTGGGGTGTTTCCTCCTTGTTCTTTGGTTCTTCTTCTTCCCCCCTGCCTCCGGGTTAACTCTACCCTTTTACATTTATAATTTGGAGACTGAGTTCGGCGCGGGGTACCATAGTATCACAGCGCCATTGTCAGCAAAGCGCTAGACATGAGTTAAACTTACACTTACTCATTTCCACGTTAACTCGTTATGCTGGGATCAGCGCGATGAACATCAACATCACTGCGCCGGTTTCAGCATTACGCTGGGTTCTGTAGTATGCAGTGTTATCTTGGATGTAAACTTCAGACAATACTCCCCACCCTGGGATTGATAGAGTGGTCATCCCTCCTCCATGTTTTTGCCTTTATCTTCGAATTTGAATTTAACGAAATCAAGTGGTTTCACCATGGAGGTCATATATCCAACCAGCCTCCACCACCATACACTTCCTCAACCCTTCCCTGATGGATTATACACCAATTTATACCTCCCTTACATACCCTACAGGTTCATCTAACCTAACAGCGCTGGCCTCACAGGAGTATGCTGCGAGGCCCTTATCACTTCCCTTAGGGTAAGAACCTGCTTGCTGTTTTCCTAGGAATGGGTGTCCTCTTGAAAGTTTTGGCATCACACCTCAGTTTAGTGTTTGAAAAGCACTCTGGGAACCTCTAATGTGAGACACTAATCGTGCCATTAATAGACCGATTATGAAGGGAATTTCCACCCAATGTGCGGTACGATTGAATTCCCTTCACACACCCCCCCTCACCCCTCACAGTGTGGAGAGTATTCACCAAAGTCACGTTATATCTTCTCAGTAAAAAGTCACTTAAGTGAGATTTGACTTGACTTGTTCTTTTTTAACCTATTTGTTTCCCTTACCTCTAGGTCGCCTAAATAGAGCAGGACCCCTTGGCCCTCTATACCCCCGACCCAGAGAGGTTGTATCTGCCTTTTTCAAAGTGAATGAGCATCTAATTCCTATGTTTTTTTGTGTAGTACTCTGTTGAGGTCCTGACGAATCGCCGGTTGGCGAGAAACATTTTGACCACACCAGGGGGTTGAGTTCGTTTTCTGTATACCTATACGGTCTCTAGCTCCCCTCTCACCCCTTTTAATCTGGGAATCAGCCACGTCAATAAAAATCAGTGTGGACTGATTACCCTTTTTAACTTTCACTCACTTTCGCACCGACTACACTTTCTTCCATCCTCACTCACACCCACCATCGGCAAGGAACAAAAGAACCCCGACAAAAGAGTGCCTTTGGGTACTCCGTCAGACATTGCAGCGCCGGTCTGTCGAGGGGCAGTGAGTCGATGATGACACTGGGCATCCTTCAGTCAGGGTGTGTTTCACACCTAATACTCTGGGTGTGTGAGGCTCTCTAAGTTCCGACAAGGGAACCCTTCCAGTTCCTTAACTTGTGATATCAACTCTCCTCTCCACTCTGTAACACTTTCCCCGGGGAACTTTGTATTCTGCTGTATACAGTAGAAAAAGAGTGCCTTGCGATAAGATGGGCAGTGGACAAGCTAAGGTACTATCTGTAGGGGAGACCCTTCATACTGCATTTAGGACCAGGCGCACCATAAAAATAAAGCCCAATTTGAAGAGACACACTGGTTTGCAGCCTCTTTCTGTTACAGAGCCTACTACTACCCCTCCTCCCACGCCCACAAACTCCCACCAGGTTCCTTGTCCCAGAACTGAGCAGGATGGAATACTCCCCCTACCCAGAAACAGGTAGGTATCCTTCTTCCCAGGGAAGTGTGTTTGGGGGTGAGGCCTGTACTACATCTCCCACCATGCCCCCACTGTTACACCCCTGAGCAGGATGGAGCACTCCCCCCGAAGCATGTGGCAGCCATTTTAAAGTGCTTATCAAACTTACAGGTAGGTAGCCATCATCCCAGGGAGGGGTGTTTGTGGGTGGGAGGGCTGCACTACTCCTCCCACCAGGCACTCCTGTCCCACCCCTGAGCAGGTTGTAACACCCCCCACCCCCCCACTCAGAAACATGTAGCAGCCATTTCATTGCATTCATCATACTTACAGGTAGGTAGCCATCTTAACAGGGAAGGGTTTTTGTGTGTGGGAAGCCATCACCACAACTCCCACCAGGCCCCCTTGTAACACCCCTGAGCAGGATAGAGCACTCCCCACACCCAGAAGCATGTGGCAACCATTGCATTGCTCACCTTCCTCCAACAGGTAGGTAGCCATCTTCCCAGGGAGGGCTGTCTGGGGGTAGGAGGCATGTACTACTGCTCCCAAAAGGCACCCCTGTCCCACCCCTGAGCAGGATAGAGCACCCCCCCATCCCACCCAGAAGCATGTGGCAGCCATTGCATTGTTCACCTTCAACCAACAGGTAGTTAGCAATCTTCACAGGGATGGGTGTTAGGGGGTGGGAGGCCTGCACTACTACCCCCACCATGCCCCCTTGTCCCACAGTTGAGCAAGATGGACCACTCCACCACACCCAGAAGCATGTGGCAGCCATTGGATTACAACAAACAAACTTACAAGTAGGTAGCCATCTTCCCAGGGATGGCTGTCTGGGGGTGGGAGGCCTACACTAAGACTCCCACCAGGCACCCGTGTCCCACCCCTGAGCAGGATGGAGCATTTAAAGACACACCCAGAGAGATGTGTCCGAAGGTCCACCCCAATGTGACAACCGAACAGGTAATTAGACAGTGCATGCACCCCACCATTCCTCTCAAAAAGCATAGAGCCAAATGACAACACCAGCTCTCACATACCACCAAAATTGACCCAGATACAATAACAAATTCATAGTGTGCAGACAGCCAAGCTACTGTATCTGTCACAGAAACAGATATGTGACTCTCCAAATCACATGTGACAGAAAATCAGGACACAAACACTGCAATGAATGCTATCTGTAAGTTACAAGGGGGCTGAGCTTGAAGGACCATATGAAAACAAAGCAAGCATGGTCCATTGAACAATGAAATCTAAGCGCATGACATGACAAAGGTATGCATGAGATGACAATGCCTTCTACATGCGCAGATTTAACACCTGACAGGCAGAGTAATCAGCAAAGATGCTTCACATCAAGTTGTATTGCTGCCAGTTGTGAGATGACAACCTTAGCCCGTAATCACAAAATCTTCACGTTGGGCATGGTAACCATTGACATGTAACCCCATGGACAAGTAATGTATGTACCTCCAAATCATGTCATACTGTGCAGACATACAATGTGTGAAATAGTTAACTTTGTGTTGCTTAACCAGTAAATAAGATACATCAAACACAAAGCTTGAGGGGTGTACGTCAATGACCATTTCCCCTCTGTCCCACAGGTGACCAACAACTGACTGCAGAGGATAACAAAATAAATTGCAGAGCCAGTCTCCATCCCCGGAACATGGACTCTCGGATGAGGACTCCCTGGATTTTGAGGACGCGGAGCTCGAAGCCAGCCCATCTGGTGTGCCAGGTCGCAACAGGTCCCAGGACCCCACTGTCCCCACCACCACCTCAGCAGCAACAACAACTACGCTTACCCCTGGTGGATCGACTTGTGGGGCCTCCACCACCACCACCACCAGTGCTGCCTGCAACACTCTCCCTGCCCCAGAGGATGACCAGCCCATCCCACTAACTGAGGTGGGTAGGAAGAGGAGGCGGGTGCCTACAGTGGTGAGGCAACAGGTCCGTGACAGCAAGGCAGGTGGGAGGGCTAGGGTGAGTCGAAGCCAACAAGACACTGGGACCGAAGCCCTGGACAACATCAACAGAGTCCTTGGGGCCTATGAATGGGCCCAGGGATGAACTGGCCAGGCTGAGGAAGATCCGCATGAGCTCCGCCTGCTGCTGAGGTCCATCGACACCCGTATGGGACAAATCGTGGACCTCTTGGGCCAGCTAGTGGCGGTTCTGAGGGACAGGCCTGTGGCACAAACAACTCCTCAACCTCCCTCTGGTGGGCCGCAGGATGACAGTGCATGGGCGTCCGCAGACATTTTTCCAGGGGGGGGGCAACATTTTTACTTCATCACCATCCTCCGACAAGATTGAGCACAAGTATTAAATAAACAAATAAAAAAATCTAATAAAACAAAGAGCTTAAATAAACAAAGAAACCCATGGAGTGGGAGAAAAATCATGTGAGGATTCACAGCAGATTACCTGGCAACCACAATGAAACAGAGGAAAAAACAAACAAGCATTGGCATAGCCAATGGGTCTCGCCTTTGGGACCTTATAAGTGTTTAGCCATGCAACAGTTAAAGTTGTTGCACCAAGGAGATTGTGCTGGATAACTAAACACTTATAAGGTCCCAAAGGGGAGACCTATTGGCTATGTCAATGCTGTTTTTTTTAAAAAATGACAAGCAGTGCTATATGGCTCCGGCTGCCACTTAGTCCACCACATCCCACGTAGATGCTGCAGCCATCTTTGAATGGTTTTAAAGCAAATTCAAAAGCTGTCACCAGTGTATGTTAATCCATATCTCAACTGTGAGACTGCTCTCCTGCTTCCTAATTCTATTAAATACAAATGATGTAAAAAGAACATCCCTTTCTGAGCTGCACAGCTCATCCTACCCACGTTTCATGCACAGATTTTAAATACTGATGGTTTGGGCTTCCCGGAATTCAACTGGTTGAGAGGTAGACAGATGTAGAGAGGTAGAGAGAGAGATGTGTAGAGAGGTAGAGAGACAGAGGTAGAGAGAAGTAGAGAGAGAGATAGAGAGAGAGAGAAAGAGATAGAGAGGTAGAAAGAGGGAGAAAGAGGTAGGGGTAGAGGTAGGGAGAGAGAGAGAGGTAGAGAGAGAGGTAGAGGTGTAATGGTAGAGAGAGAGGTATAGAGATAGAGGGAGAGGTAGAGAAAGAGAGAGAAAGAGAGGGAGAGGGAGAGGGAGAGCGGTAGAGAGAGAGGTAGATGTAGAGAGAGAGTGGGAGAGGTAGAGAGGGTGAGAGAGGTAAAGAGATAAAGAGGTAGAGAGAAAGGTAGAGAGAGAGAGGTAGAGAGAGGTAGCGAGGGGTAGAGAGGGGTAGAGTGAGAGGTAGAGAGAGAGGTAGAGGTAGAGGTAGGGAGAGAGAGAGAGAGAGGTAGAGAGAGAGGTAGAGAGAGAAAGAGGGGTAGAGAGAGAGGGAGGTAGAGAGAGAGGGAGAGAGAGCAGTAGAGAGAGAGAGAGAGGGAGAGAGAGACCTACAGGTAGAGCGAGAGAGAGAGTGGTAGAGAGAGAGAGAGAGAGAGAGAGGTAGAGAGAGAAAGAGGGGTAGAGAGAGAGGGAGGTAGAGAGAGAGGGAGAGAGAGCAGTAGAGAGAGAGAGAGAGGGAGAGAGAGACCTACAGGTAGAGCGAGAGAGAGAGTGGTAGAGAGAGAGAGAGAGAGAGAGAGAGATAGAGTAATAGAGGTAGAGAGAGAGGTAGAGGTAGAGGTAGGGAGGGAGGGAGGGAGAGAGATAGAGGTAGAGGTAGAGGTAGATAGGTAGAGGTGGAGAGAGGGAGAGAGAGAGGTAGAGAGAGAGGTAGAGAGAAAGAGAGGTAGAGAGGGAGAGGGAGAGGAAGAGAGAGAGGTAAAGAGAGAAGTAGAGAGGGGTAGAGAGGTAGAGAGAGGGTTAGAGAGAGCAGTAGAGAGAGAGAGGGAGAGAGAGAGAGATAGAGTGAGAGAGGTAGAGGTAGAGGTAGGGAGAGAGTGAGAGAGGTAGAGAGAGATGTAGAGAGGTAGAGAGGTAGAGAGAGAGAGGGGTATAGAGAGGTAGAGGTAGAGAGAGAGCAGTAGAGAGAGAGAGAGAGAGAGTGGTAGAGAGAGAGAGAGAGAGAGAGAGAGAGAGGTAGAGAGAGATAGGTAGAGAGAGCGAGGTAGATCGAGAGGTAGAGAGAGAGAGGTAGAGGTAGAGAGAGAGAGGTAGAGGTAGGAGAGAGAGGTAGAGGTAGGGAGAGAGAGAGGTAGGAGAGAGAGGTAGAGAGAGCGAGGTAGATCGAGAGGTAGAGAGAGAGAGGTAGAGGTAGAGAGGTAGAGAGAGAGGTTGAGAGAGAGGTAGAGAGAGAGAGGTAGAGGGAGAGAGAGGTAGAGAGAGAGAGGTAGAGAGAGAGGTAGAGACAGAGGTAGAGGTAGAATGGTAGTGGTAGAGAGGTAGAGAGAGAGAGAGGTGGAGAGAGAGAGGTAGAGAGAGAGAGAGAGAGAGAGAGAGAGATAGAGAGGGAGAGAGGTGTAGAGAGGTGTAAAGAGAAGTGTAGAGAGGTAGGTAGAGGTAGAGGTAAAGAGAGACATAGAGAGAGAGAGAGAGAGAGAGAGAGACGTAGAGAGAGAGGTAGAGAGAGGTAGAGAGGTAGAGAGAGAGAGGTAGAGAGAGAGGTAGAGAGAGAGCGGTAGTGAGAGAGGTAGAGGTAGAGAGGTAGTGGTAGAGAGGTAGATAGATAGAGAGAGATAGAGAGAGAGAGAGAGGTAGAGAGAGAGGTAGAGAGAGAGAGGTAGAGCGAGAGGTAGAGAGAGAGGTTGAGAGAGGTAGAGGGAGTGAGAGGTAGAGAGAGAAAGGTAGAGAGAGAGAGGTAGAGAGAGAGGTAGAGAGGTAGTGGTAGAGAGAGAGAGAGAGAGGTAGAGAGAGAGAGAGAGAGAGAGAGAGAGAGAGAGGTGGAGAGAGAGAGGTGGAGAGAGAGAGGTAGAGAGAGAGAGAGGTAGAGAGGGAGGTAGAGAGAGAGGTGGAGAGAGAGAGGTAGAGAGTGAGGTAGAGAAGGAGAGGTAGAGAGAGAGAGGTAGAGAGAGAGGTAGAGGTAGAGAGAGAGGTAGAGGTAGAGAGAGAGAGGTAGAGAGAGACATAGGTAGAGAGAGAGAGGTAGAGCGAGAGGTAGAGAGAGAGGTTGAGAGAGGTAGAGGGAGTGAGAGGTAGAGAGAGAGAGGTAGAGGTAGAGAGAGAAAGGTAGAGAGAGAGGTAGAGAGAGAGGTAGAGAGGTAGTGGTAGAGAGAGAGAGAGAGAGGGGTAGAGAGAGAGAGAGAGAGGTGGAGAGAGAGAGGTGGAGAGAGAGAGGTCGAGAGAGTCAGAGGTAGAGAGAGAGGTAGAGAGAGATGGAGAGAGAGAGGTCGGAGAGAGAGAGGTAGAGAGTGAGGTAGAGAAGGAGAG
>NW_028253547.1:0-76219 GCF_964263255.1 Lissotriton vulgaris
GCCATATAAAACAAGCATTGGAAATGCAATAGGGCTCGCATTAGGAAAGTTTGAGCTATTGGTGTTATAAATGAATTATTTTTATTTATGTGTTTTTTTTAAAAATAGCTAAATTAATAGCTTTATCATTTACAATGCCAATAGTTATAACTTTCGCAAATGTGACACCTATAGCATTTGCAATGCAACATGTTTTGTATTTACGTGACTTAGATGTATTGATATTACAAATAACAATGGCTTTTAATTTTTTTAAATAATTAATACTTAATTATTTATTTAATTTGTAATGGCAATAGCTTAAACTTTTGTAAATAACATTTGTGAAGATTATGTTCAGTGTTTTTTATTGTGACGAAAATCCAAGAACAGAAGTGAAATATTAACATCTTTTTGTGATTTGTAATAAAGCGTGAAAGCTTGAAAAATTGAAGGAACATATTTGAACCAGTGATGCTGTGGTTGTGCTGAGTGTTGTGTGCATCGGTGTAGCTGTTTGGTGGGTGCATTGGTGGAGCTTAGTTGGAGCATCGGTGTAGCTGTATGGTGGGTGCCACGGCGGAGCTGTGTGGTGGGTGCCACGGCGGAGCTGTGTGGTGGGTGCCACGGCTGAGCTGTGTGGTGGGTGCATTGGTGGAGCTGTGTGGTGGGTGCATTGGTGGAGCTTAGTTGGAGCATCGGCAGAGCTGTGTGGTGGGTGCCTCGGTGGAGCTGTGTGGTGGGTGCCTCGGCGGAGCTGTGTGGTGGGTGCCTCGGTGGAGCTGTGTGGTGGGTGCCTCGGCGGAGCTGTGTGGTGGGTGCATCAGTGGAGCTGTGTGGTGGGTGCATCGGTGGAGCTGTGTAGGTGGAGCTGTGTGGTGGGTGCATCGGTGGAGTTGGGTGGTGGGTGCATCGGTGGAGCTGTGTAGGTGGAGCTGTGTGGTGGGTGCCTCGGTGGAGCTGTGTGGTGGGTGCCTCGGCGGAGCTGTGTGGTGGGTGCATCAGTGGAGCTTTGTGATGGGTGCATCGCTGGAGCTGTGTGATGGTGCATCGCTGGAGCTGTGTAGGTGGAGCTGTGTGGTGGGTGTATCGGTGGAGCTGTGTGGTGGGTGCATCAGTGGAGCTGTGTGGTGGGTGCATCGGTGGAGCTGTGTAGGTGGAGCAGTGTGGTGGGTGCATCGGTGGAGCTGTGTCGGTGGAGCTGTGTGGTGGGTGCATCGGTGGAGTTGGCTGGAGGGTGCATCGGTGGAGCTGTGTAGGTGGAGCTGTGTGGTGGGTGCATCGCTGGAGCTGTGTAGGTGGAGCTGTGTGGTGGGTGCACCGGTGGAGCTGTGTGGTGGGTGCATCGGTGGAGCTGTGTAGTTGGAGCTGTATGGTGGGTGCATCGGTGGAGATGTGTGGTGGGTGCATCGGTGGAGCTGTGTAGGTGGAGCTGTGTGGAGGGTGCATCGGTGGAGCTGTGTTGTGGGTGCATCGGTGGAGCTGTGTGGTGGGTGCATCGGTGGAGCTGTGTGGTGGGTGCATCGGTGGAGCTGTGTGGTGGGTGCATTGGTGGAGCTGTGTGGTGGGTGCATCGGTGGAGCTGTGTGGTGGGTGCATCGGTGGAGCTGTGTGGTGGGTGCATCGGTGGAGCTGTGTGGTGGCTGCCTCGGTGGAGCTGTGTGGTGGTTGCATCAGTGGAGCTGTGTGGTGGTTGCATCGGTGGAGCTGTGTGGTGGTTGCATCGGTGGAGCTGTGTGGTGGTTGCATCGGTGGAGCTGTGTGGTGGTTGCATCAGTGGAGCTGTGTAGGTAGATCTGTGTGGTGGGTGCATCGGTGGAGCTGTGTCGGTGGAGCTGTGTGGTGGGTGCATCAGTGGAGTTGGGTGGTGGGTGCATCGGTGGAGCTGTGTAGGTGGAGCTGTGTGGTGGGTGCATCGGTGGAGCTGTGTGGTGGGTGCATCAGTGAAGCTGTGTGGTGGGTGCCTCGGTGGAGCTGTGTAGGTGATGCTGTGTGGTGGGTGCATCGGTGGAGCTGTGTCGGTGGAGCTGTGTGGTGGGTGCATCGGTGGAGTTGGGTGGAGGGTGCATCGGTGGAGCTGTGTCGAAGGAGCTGTGTGGTGGCTGCATCGGTGGAGCTGTGTGGTGGCTGCATGGTGGAGCTGTGTGGTGGCTGCATCGGTGGAGCTGTGTGGTGGCTGCATCGGTGGAGCTGTGTGGTGGCTGCATCGGTGGAGCTGTGTGGTGACTGAATCGGTGGAGCTGTGTGGTGGCTGCATCGGTGGAGCTGTGTGGTGGGTGCATCGGTGGAGCTGTGTCGGTGGTGCTGTGTGGTGGCTGCATCGCTGGAGCTGTGTGATGGGTGCATCGCTGCAGCTGTGTAGGTGGAGCTGTGTGGTGGGTGCATCGGTGGAGCTGTGTGGTGGGTGCATCGGTGGAGCTGTGTGGTGGGTGCATCGGTGGAGCTGTGTCGGTGGAGCTGTGTGGTGGGTGCATCGGTGGAGCTGTGTCGGTGGAGCTGTGTGGTGGGTGCATCGGTGAAGCTGTGTCGGTGGAGCTGTGTGGTGGGTGCATCAGTGGAGCTGTGTGGTGGGTGCATCGGTGGAGCTGTGTAGGTGGAGCTGTGTGGTGGGTGCGTCGGTGGAGCTGTGTCGGTGGAGCTGTGTGGTGGGTGCATCGGTGGAGCTGTGTGGTGGGTGCATCGGTGGAGCTGTGTGGTGGGTGCATCGGTGGAGCTGTGTGGTGGGTGCATCGGTGGAGCTGTGTGGTGTCTGCATCGCTGGAGCTGTGTGATGGGTGCATCGCTGCAGCTGTGTAGGTGGAGCTGTGTGGTGGGTGCATCGGTGGAGCTGTGTGGTCGGTGTGTCGGTGGAGCTGTGTGGTGGGTGCATCGGTGGAGCTGTGTGGTGGGTGCATCAGTGGAGCTGTGTGGTGGGTGCATCGGTGGAGCTGTGTGGTGGGTGCGTCGGTGGAGCTGTGTGGTGGGTGCATCGGTGGAGTTGGGTGGTGGGTGCATTGGTGGAGCTGTGTGGTGGGTGCATCGGTGGATCTGTGTGGTGGATGCATCGGTGGATCTGTGTGGTGGGTGCATCGGTGGATCTGTGTGGTGGGTGCATCGGTGGAGCTGTGTGGTGGGTGCATCGGTGGAGCTGTGTGGTGGGTGCATCGGTGGAGCTGGGTGTTGGATGCATCGGTGGAGCTGTGTGGTGAATGCATCGGTGGAGCTGTGTGGTGGGTGCATCGGTGGAGCTGTGTGGTGGGTGCATCGGTGGAGCTGTGTGGTGGGTGTATCGGTGGAGCTGTGTGGTGGGTGCATCGGTGAAGCTTAGTGGATGCATTGGTGGAGCTGTGTGGTGGGTGCATTGGTGGAGCTTAGTTGGAGCATTGATGGAGCTGGGTGGTGGGTGCATCTGTGGAGCTGGGTGGTGGGTGCATCTGTGGAGCTGGGTGGTGGGTGCATCTGTGGAGGTGGGTGCATCGGTGGAGCTGTGTGGTGGGTGCATCGGTGGAGCTGTGTGGTGGGTGCATCGGTGGACCTGTGTGGTGGGTGCATCGGCGGAGCTGTGTGGTGGGTGCCACGGCTGAGCTGTGTGGTGGGTGCATTGGTGGAGCTGTGTGGTGGGTGCATTGGTGGAGCTTAGTTGGAGCATCGGCAGAGCTGTGTGGTGGGTGCCTCGGCGGAGCTGTGTGGTGGGTGCCTCGGCGGAGCTGTGTGGTGGGTGCCTCGGCGGAGCTGTGTGGTGGGTGCCTCGGCGGAGCTGTGTGGTGGGTGCCTCGGCGGAGCTGTGTGGTGGGTGCCTCGGCGGAGCTGTGTGGTGGGTGCATCGGCGGAGCTGTGTGGTGGGTGCATCGGTGGAGCTGTGTCGGTGGAGCTGTGTGGTGGCTGCATCGCTGGAGCTGTGTGATGGTGCATCGCTGGAGCTGTGTAGGTGGAGCTGTGCGGTGGGTGTATCGGTGGAGCTGTGTGGTGGGTGCATCAGTGGAGCTGTGTGGTGGGTGCATCGGTGAAGCTGTGTAGGTGGAGCTGTGTGGTGGGTGCATCGGTGGAGCTGTGTCGGTGGAGCTGTGTGGTGGGTGCATCGGTGGAGTTGGGTGGAGGGTGCATCGGTGGAGCTGTGTAGGTGGAGCTGTGTGGTGGGTGCATCGCTGGAGCTGTGTAGGTGGAGCTGTGTGGTGGGTGCATCGGTGGAGCTGTGTAGTTGGAGCTGTATGGTGGGTGCATCGGTGGAGCTGTGTGGTGGGTGCATCGGTGGAGCTGTGTAGGTGGAGCTGTGTGGAGGGTGCATCGGTGGAGCTGTGTGGTGGGTGCCTCGGTGGAGCTGTGTAGGTGATGCTGTGTGGTGGGTGCATCGGTGGAGCTGTGTCGGTGGAGCTGTGTGGTGGGTGCATCGGTGGAGCTGTGTGGTGGCTGCCTCGGTGGAGCTGTGTGGTGGTTGCATCAGTGGAGCTGTGTGGTGGTTGCATCGGTGGAGCTGTGTGGTGGTTGCATCGGTGGAGCTGTGTGGTGGTTGCATCGGTGGAGCTGTGTGGTGGTTGCATCGGTGGAGCTGTGTGGTGGTTGCATCGGTGGAGCTGTGTGGTGGTTGCATCGGTGGAGCTGTGTAGGTAGATCTGTGTGGTGGGTGCATCGGTGGAGCTGTGTCGGTGGAGCTGTGTGGTGGGTGCATCGGTGGAGCTGTGTCGGTGGAGCTGTGTGGTGGGTGCATCAGTGGAGTTGGGTGGTGGGTGCATCGGTGGAGCTGTGTAGGTGGAGCTGTGTGGTGGGTGCATCAGTGGAGCTCTGTGGTGGGTGTATCAGTGGAGCTGTGTGGTGGGTGCATCGGTGGAGCTGTGTAGGTGGAGCTGTGTGGTGGGTGCGTCGGTGGAGCTGTCGGTGGAGCTGTGTGGTGGGTGCATCGGTGGAGTTGGGTGCATCGGTGGAGCTGTGTGGTGGGTGCATCTGTGGATCTGTGTGGTGGATGCATCGGTGGATCTGTGTGGTGGGTGCATCGGTGGAGCTGTGTGGTGGATGCATCGGTGGAGCTGTGTGGTGGATGCATCGGTGGAGCTGTGTGGTGGGTGCATCGGTGGAGCTGGGTGGTGGATGCATCGGTGGAGCTGTGTGGTGAATGCATCGGTGGAGCTGTGTGGTGGGTGCATCGGTGGAGCTGTGTGGTGGGTGCATCGGTGGAGCTGTGTGGTGGGTGCATCGGTGAAGCTTAGTGGATGCATTGGTGGAGCTGTGTGGTGGGTGCATTGGTGGAGCTTAGTTGGAGCATCGATGGAGCTGGGTGGTGGGTGCATCTGTGGAGCTGGGTGGTGGGTGCATCTGTGGAGCTGGGTGGTGGGTGCATCTGTGGAGCTGGGTGGTGGGTGCATCTGTGGAGGTGGGTGCATCGGTGGAGCTGTGTGGTGGGTGCATCGGTGGAGCTGTGTGGTGGGTGCATCGGTGGACCTGTGTGGTGGGTGCATCGGCGGAGCTGTGTGGTGGGTGCATCGGCGGAGCTGTGTGGTGGGTGCCACGGCTGAGCTGTGTGGTGGGTGCATTGGTGGAGCTGTGTGGTGGGGGCATTGGTGGAGCTTAGTTGGAGCATCGGCAGAGCTGTGTGGTGGGTGCCTCGGCGGAGCTGTGTGGTAGGTGCCTCGGCGGAGCTGTGTGGTGGGTGCCTCGGCGGAGCTGTGTGGTGGGTGCCTCGGCGGAGCTGTGTGGTGGGTGCCTCGGCGGAGCTGTGTGGTGGGTGCATCGGCGGAGCTGTGTGGTGGGTGCATCGGCGGAGCTGTGTGGTGGGTGCATCGGCGGAGCTGTGTGGTGGGTGCATCGGTGGAGCTGTGTCGGTGGAGCTGTGTGGTGGCTGCATCGCTGGAGCTGTGTGATGGTGCATCGCTGGAGCTGTGTAGGTGGAGCTGTGTGGTGGGTGTATCGGTGGAGCTGTGTGGTGGTTGCATCGGTGGAGCTGTGTGGTGGTTGCATCGGTGGAGCTGTGTGGTGGTTGCATCGGTGGAGCTGTGTGGTGGTTGCATCGGTGGAGCTGTGTGGTGGTTGCATCGGTGGAGCTGTGTGGTGGTTGCATCGGTGGAGCTGTGTCGGTGGAGCTGTGTGGTGGGTGCATCGGTGGAGCTGTGTCGGTGGAGCTGTGTGGTGGGTGCATCGGTGGAGCTGTGTCGGTGGAGCTGTGTGGTGGGTGTATCGGTGGAGCTGTGTCGGTGGAGCTGTGTGGTGGGTGCATCAGTGGAGTTGGGTGGTGGGTGCATCGGTGGAGCTGTGTAGGTGGAGCTGTGTGGTGGGTGCATCGGTGGAACTGTGTGGTGGGTGCATCAGTGGAACTGTGTGGTGGGTGCATCAGTGGAGCTGTGTGGTGGGTGCCTCGGTGGAGCTGTGTAGGTGATGCTGTGTGGTGGGTGCATCGGTGGAGCTGTGTCGGTGGGGCTGTGTGGTGGGTGCATCGGTGGAGTTGTGTAGGTAGATCTGTGTGGTGGGTGCATCGGTGGAGCTGTGTCGGTGGAGCTGTGTGGTGGGTGCATCGGTGGAGTTGGGTGGTGGGTGCATCGGTGGAGCTGTGTAGGTGGAGCTGTGTGGTGGGTGCGTCGGTGGAGCTGTGTCGGTGGAGCTGTGTGGTGGGTGCATCAGTGGAGTTGGGTGGTGGGTGCATCGGTGGAGCTGTGTAGGTGGAGCTGTGTGGTGGGTGCATCGGTGGAACTGTGTGGTGGGTGCATCAGTGGAACTGTGTGGTGGGTGCATCAGTGGAACTGTGTGGTGGGTGCATCAGTGGAGCTGTGTGGTGGGTGCCTCGTGGAGCTGTGTAGGTGATGCTGTGTGGTGGGTGCATCGGTGGAGCTGTGTCGGTGGGGCTGTGTGGTGGGTGCGTCGGTGGAGTTGTGTAGGTAGATCTGTGTGGTGGGTGCATCGGTGGAGCTGTGTCGGTGGAGCTGTGTGGTGGGTGCATCGGTGGAGTTGGGTGGTGGGTGCATCGGTGGAGCTGCGTAGGTGGAGCTGTGTGGTGGGTGCATCGGTGGAGCTGTGTAGTTGGAGCTGTATGGTGGGTGCATCGGTGGAGCTGTGTGGTGGGTGCATCGGTGGAGCTGTGTAGGTGGAGCTGTGTGGAGGGTGCATCGGTGGAGCTGTGTGGTGGGTGCATCGGCGGAGCTGTGTGGTGGTTGCATCGGTGGAGCTGTGTGGTGGTTGCATCAGTGGAGCTGTGTAGGTAGATCTGTGTGGTGGGTGCATCGGTGGAGCTGTGTCGGTGGAGCTGTGTGGTGGGTGCATCGGTGGAGTTGGGTGGTGGGTGCATCGGTGGAGCTGTGTAGGTGGAGCTGTGTGGTGGGTGCATCGGTGGAGCTGTGTGGTGGGTGCATCAGTGGAGCTGTGTGGTGGGTGCCTCGGTGGAGCTGTGTAGGTGATGCTGTGTGGTGGGTGCATCAGTGGAGCGGTGTCGGTGGAGCTGTGTGGTGGGTGCATCGGTGGAGTTGGGTGGTGGGTGCATCGGTGGAGCTGTGTCGGAGGAGCTGTGTGGTGGCTGCATCGATGGAGCTGTGTGGTGGCTGCATCGGTGGAGCTGTGTGGTGGCTGCTTCGGTGGAGCTGTGTGGTGGCTGAATAGGTGGAGCTGTGTGGTGGCTGCATCGGTGGAGCTGTGTGGTGGGTGCATCGGTGGAGCTGTGTCGGTGGAGCTGTGTGGTGGCTGCATCGCTGGAGCTGTGTGATCGGTGCATCGCTGCAGCTGTGTAGGTGGAGCTGTGTGGTGGGTGCATCGGTGGAGCTGTGTGGTGGGTGCATCGGTGGAGCTGTGTGGTGGGTGCATCGGTGGAGCTGTGTCGGTGGAGCTGTGTGGTGGGTGCATCGGTGGAGCTGTGTGGTGGGTGCATCGGTGGAGCTGTGTCGGTGGAGCTGTGTGGTGGGTGCATCGGTGGAGCTGTGTAGGTGGAGCTGTGTGGTGGGTGCGTCGGTGGAGCTGTGTGGTGGATGCATCGGTGGAGCTGTGTGGTGGGTGCATCGGTGGAGCTGTGTGGTGGGTGCATCGGTGGAGCTGTGTGGTGGGTGCATCGGTGGAGCTCTGTCGGTGGAGCTGTGTGGTGGTTGCATCGGTGGAGCTGTGTGGTGGTTGCATCAGTGGAGCTGTGTAGGTAGATCTGTGTGGTGGGTGCATCGCTGCAACAGTGTAGGTGGAGCTGTGTGGTGGGTGCATCGGTGGAGCTGTGTGGTGGGTGTGTCGGTGGAGCTGTGTGGTGGGTGCATCAGTGGAGCTCTGTGGTGGGTGTATCAGTGGAGCTGTGTGGTGGGTGCATCGGTGGAGCTGTGTAGGTGGAGCTGTGTGGTGGGTGCGTCGGTGGAGCTGTCGGTGGAGCTGTGTGGTGGGTGCATCGGTGGAGTTGGGTGCATCGGTGGAGCTGTGTGGTGGGTGCATCTGTGGATCTGTGTGGTGGATGCATCGGTGGATCTGTGTGGTGGGTGCATCGGTGGAGCTGTGTGGTGGATGCATCGGTGGAGCTGTGTGGTGGATGCATCGGTGGAGCTGTGTGGTGGGTGCATCGGTGGAGCTGGGTGGTGGATGCATCGGTGGAGCTGTGTGGTGAATGCATCGGTGGAGCTGTGTGGTGGGTGCATCGGTGGAGCTGTGTGGTGGGTGCATCGGTGGAGCTGTGTGGTGGGTGCATCGGTGAAGCTTAGTGGATGCATTGGTGGAGCTGTGTGGTGGGTGCATTGGTGGAGCTTAGTTGGAGCATCGATGGAGCTGGGTGGTGGGTGCATCTGTGGAGCTGGGTGGTGGGTGCATCTGTGGAGCTGGGTGGTGGGTGCATCTGTGGAGCTGGGTGGTGGGTGCATCTGTGGAGGTGGGTGCATCGGTGGAGCTGTGTGGTGGGTGCATCGGTGGAGCTGTGTGGTGGGTGCATCGGTGGACCTGTGTGGTGGGTGCATCGGCGGAGCTGTGTGGTGGGTGCATCGGCGGAGCTGTGTGGTGGGTGCCACGGCTGAGCTGTGTGGTGGGTGCATTGGTGGAGCTGTGTGGTGGGGGCATTGGTGGAGCTTAGTTGGAGCATCGGCAGAGCTGTGTGGTGGGTGCCTCGGCGGAGCTGTGTGGTAGGTGCCTCGGCGGAGCTGTGTGGTGGGTGCCTCGGCGGAGCTGTGTGGTGGGTGCCTCGGCGGAGCTGTGTGGTGGGTGCCTCGGCGGAGCTGTGTGGTGGGTGCATCGGCAGAGCTGTGTGGTGGGTGCATCGGCGGAGCTGTGTGGTGGGTGCATCGGTGGAGCTGTGTGGTGGGTGCATCGGTGGAGCTGTGTCGGTGGAGCTGTGTGGTGGCTGCATCGCTGGAGCTGTGTGATGGTGCATCGCTGGAGCTGTGTAGGTGGAGCTGTGTGGTGGGTGTATCGGTGGAGCTGTGTGGTGGTTGCATCGGTGGAGCTGTGTGGTGGTTGCATCGGTGGAGCTGTGTGGTGGTTGCATCGGTGGAGCTGTGTGGTGGTTGCATCGGTGGAGCTGTGTAGGTAGATCTGTGTGGTGGGTGCATCGGTGGAGCTGTGTCGGTGGAGCTGTGTGGTGGGTGCATCGGTGGAGCTGTGTCGGTGGAGCTGTGTGGTGGGTGCATCAGTGGAGTTGGGTGGTGGGTGCATCGGTGGAGCTGTGTAGGTGGAGCTGTGTGGTGGGTGCATCGGTGGAACTGTGTGGTGGGTGCATCAGTGGAACTGTGTGGTGGGTGCATCAGTGGAGCTGTGTGGTGGGTGCCTCGGTGGAGCTGTGTAGGTGATGCTGTGTGGTGGGTGCATCGGTGGAGCTGTGTCGGTGGGGCTGTGTGGTGGGTGCATCGGTGGAGTTGTGTAGGTAGATCTGTGTGGTGGGTGCATCGGTGGAGCTGTGTCGGTGGAGCTGTGTGGTGGGTGCATCGGTGGAGTTGGGTGGTGGGTGCATCGGTGGAGCTGTGTAGGTGGAGCTGTGTGGTGGGTGCATCGGTGGAGCTGTGTAGTTGGAGCTGTATGGTGGGTGCATCGGTGGAGCTGTGTGGTGGGTGCATCGGTGGAGCTGTGTGGTGGGTGCATCGGCGGAGCTGTGTGGTGGGTGCATCGGTGGAGCTGTGTGGGTGGAGCTGTGTGGTGGGTGCGTCGGTGGAGCTGTGTCGGTGGAGCTGTGTGGTGGGTGCATCAGTGGAGTTGGGTGGTGGGTGCCTCGGTGGAGCTGTGTAGGTGATGCTGTGTGGTGGGTGCATCGGTGGAGCTGTGTCGGTGGGGCTGTGTGGTGGGTGCATCGGTGGAGCTGTGTAGGTGGAGCTGTGTGGTGGGTGCGTCGGTGGAGCTGTGTCGGTGGAGCTGTGTGGTGGGTGCATCAGTGGAGTTGGGTGGTGGGTGCATCGGTGGAGCTGTGTAGGTGGAGCTGTGTGGTGGGTGCATCGGTGGAACTGTGTGGTGGGTGCATCAGTGGAACTGTGTGGTGGGTGCATCAGTGGAACTGTGTGGTGGGTGCATCAGTGGAGCTGTGTGGTGGGTGCCTCGTGGAGCTGTGTAGGTGATGCTGTGTGGTGGGTGCATCGGTGGAGCTGTGTCGGTGGGGCTGTGTGGTGGGTGCGTCGGTGGAGTTGTGTAGGTAGATCTGTGTGGTGGGTGCATCGGTGGAGCTGTGTCGGTGGAGCTGTGTGGTGGGTGCATCGGTGGAGTTGGGTGGTGGGTGCATCGGTGGAGCTGCGTAGGTGGAGCTGTGTGGTGGGTGCATCGGTGGAGCTGTGTAGTTGGAGCTGTATGGTGGGTGCATCGGTGGAGCTGTGTGGTGGGTGCATCGGTGGAGCTGTGTAGGTGGAGCTGTGTGGAGGGTGCATCGGTGGAGCTGTGTGGTGGGTGCATCGGCGGAGCTGTGTGGTGGTTGCATCGGTGGAGCTGTGTGGTGGTTGCATCAGTGGAGCTGTGTAGGTAGATCTGTGTGGTGGGTGCATCGGTGGAGCTGTGTCGGTGGAGCTGTGTGGTGGGTGCATCGGTGGAGTTGGGTGGTGGGTGCATCGGTGGAGCTGTGTAGGTGGAGCTGTGTGGTGGGTGCATCGGTGGAGCTGTGTGGTGGGTGCATCAGTGGAGCTGTGTGGTGGGTGCCTCGGTGGAGCTGTGTAGGTGATGCTGTGTGGTGGGTGCATCAGTGGAGCGGTGTCGGTGGAGCTGTGTGGTGGGTGCATCGGTGGAGTTGGGTGGTGGGTGCATCGGTGGAGCTGTGTCGGAGGAGCTGTGTGGTGGCTGCATCGATGGAGCTGTGTGGTGGCTGCATCGGTGGAGCTGTGTGGTGGCTGCTTCGGTGGAGCTGTGTGGTGGCTGAATAGGTGGAGCTGTGTGGTGGCTGCATCGGTGGAGCTGTGTGGTGGGTGCATCGGTGGAGCTGTGTCGGTGGAGCTGTGTGGTGGCTGCATCGCTGGAGCTGTGTGATCGGTGCATCGCTGCAGCTGTGTAGGTGGAGCTGTGTGGTGGGTGCATCGGTGGAGCTGTGTGGTGGGTGCATCGGTGGAGCTGTGTGGTGGGTGCATCGGTGGAGCTGTCTCGGTGGAGCTGTGTGGTGGGTGCATCGGTGGAGCTGTGTGGTGGGTGCATCGGTGGAGCTGTGTCGGTGGAGCTGTGTGGTGGGTGCATCGGTGGAGCTGTGTAGGTGGAGCTGTGTGGTGGGTGCGTCGGTGGAGCTGTGTGGTGGATGCATCGGTGGAGCTGTGTGGTGGGTGCATCGGTGGAGCTGTGTGGTGGGTGCATCGGTGGAGCTGTGTGGTGGGTGCATCGGTGGAGCTCTGTCGGTGGAGCTGTGTGGTGGTTGCATCGGTGGAGCTGTGTGGTGGTTGCATCAGTGGAGCTGTGTAGGTAGATCTGTGTGGTGGGTGCATCGCTGCAACAGTGTAGGTGGAGCTGTGTGGTGGGTGCATCGGTGGAGCTGTGTGGTGGGTGTGTCGGTGGAGCTGTGTGGTGGGTGCATCAGTGGAGCTCTGTGGTGGGTGTATCAGTGGAGCTGTGTGGTGGGTGCATCGGTGGAGCTGTGTAGGTGGAGCTGTGTGGTGGGTGCGTCGGTGGAGCTGTCGGTGGAGCTGTGTGGTGGGTGCATCGGTGGAGTTGGGTGCATCGGTGGAGCTGTGTGGTGGGTGCATCTGTGGATCTGTGTGGTGGATGCATCGGTGGATCTGTGTGGTGGGTGCATCGGTGGAGCTGTGTGGTGGATGCATCGGTGGAGCTGTGTGGTGGATGCATCGGTGGAGCTGTGTGGTGGGTGCATCGGTGGGGCTGGGTGGTGGATGCATCGGTGGAGCTGTGTGGTGAATGCATCGGTGGAGCTGTGTGGTGGGTGCATCGGTGGAGCTGTGTGGTGGGTGCATCGGTGGAGCTGTGTGGTGGGTGCATCGGTGAAGCTTAGTGGATGCATTGGTGGAGCTGTGTGGTGGGTGCATTGGTGGAGCTTAGTTGGAGCATCGATGGAGCTGGGTGGTGGGTGCATCTGTGGAGCTGGGTGGTGGGTGCATCTGTGGAGCTGGGTGGTGGGTGCATCTGTGGAGCTGGGTGGTGGGTGCATCTGTGGAGGTGGGTGCATCGGTGGAGCTGTGTGGTGGGTGCATCGGTGGAGCTGTGTGGTGGGTGCATCGGTGGACCTGTGTGGTGGGTGCATCGGCGGAGCTGTGTGGTGGGTGCATCGGCGGAGCTGTGTGGTGGGTGCCACGGCTGAGCTGTGTGGTGGGTGCATTGGTGGAGCTGTGTGGTGGGGGCATTGGTGGAGCTTAGTTGGAGCATCGGCAGAGCTGTGTGGTGGGTGCCTCGGCGGAGCTGTGTGGTAGGTGCCTCGGCGGAGCTGTGTGGTGGGTGCCTCGGCGGAGCTGTGTGGTGGGTGCCTCGGCGGAGCTGTGTGGTGGGTGCCTCGGCGGAGCTGTGTGGTGGGTGCATCGGCGGAGCTGTGTGGTGGGTGCATCGGCGGAGCTGTGTGGTGGGTGCATCGGTGGAGCTGTGTGGTGGGTGCATCGGTGGAGCTGTGTCGGTGGAGCTGTGTGGTGGCTGCATCGCTGGAGCTGTGTGATGGTGCATCGCTGGAGCTGTGTAGGTGGAGCTGTGTGGTGGGTGTATCGGTGGAGCTGTGTGGTGGTTGCATCGGTGGAGCTGTGTGGTGGTTGCATCGGTGGAGCTGTGTGGTGGTTGCATCAGTGGAGCTGTGTAGGTAGATCTGTGTGGTGGGTGCATCGGTGGAGCTGTGTCGGTGGAGCTGTGTGGTGGGTGCATCGGTGGAGCTGTGTCGGTGGAGCTGTGTGGTGGGTGCATCAGTGGAGTTGGGTGGTGGGTGCATCGGTGGAGCTGTGTAGGTGGAGCTGTGTGGTGGGTGCATCGGTGGAACTGTGTGGTGGGTGCATCAGTGGAACTGTGTGGTGGGTGCATCAGTGGAGCTGTGTGGTGGGTGCCTCGGTGGAGCTGTGTAGGTGATGCTGTGTGGTGGGTGCATCGGTGGAGCTGTGTCGGTGGGGCTGTGTGGTGGGTGCATCGGTGGAGTTGTGTAGGTAGATCTGTGTGGTGGGTGCATCGGTGGAGCTGTGTCGGTGGAGCTGTGTGGTGGGTGCATCGGTGGAGTTGGGTGGTGGGTGCATCGGTGGAGCTGTGTAGGTGGAGCTGTGTGGTGGGTGCATCGGTGGAGCTGTGTAGTTGGAGCTGTATGGTGGGTGCATCGGTGGAGCTGTGTGGTGGGTGCATCGGTGGAGCTGTGTAGGTGGGGCTGTGTGGAGGGTGCATCGGTGGAGCTGTGTGGTGGGTGCATCGGCGGAGCTGTGTGGTGGGTGCATCGGCGGAGCTGTGTGGTGGTTGCATCGGTGGAGCTGTGTGGTGGTTGCATCAGTGGAGCTGTGTAGGTAGATCTGTGTGGTGGGTGCATCGGTGGAGCTGTGTCGGTGGAGCTGTGTGGTGGGTGCATCGGTGGAGTTGGGTGGTGGGTGCATCGGTGGAGCTGTGTAGGTGGAGCTGTGTGGTGGGTGCATCGGTGGAGCTGTGTGGACGGTGCATCAGTGGAGCTGTGTGGTGGGTGCCTCGGTGGAGCTGTGTAGGTGAGGCTGTGTGGTGGGTGCATCAGTGGAGCTGTGTCGGTGGAGCTGTGTGGTGGGTGCATCGGTGGAGTTGGGTGGTGGGTGCATCGGTGGAGCTGTGTCGGAGGAGCTGTGTGGTGGCTGCATCGGTGGAGCTGTGTGGGGGCTGCATCGGTGGAGCTGTGCGGTGGCTGCTTCGGTGGAGCTGTGTGGTGGCTGAATCGGTGGAGCTGTGTGGTGGTTGCATCGGTGGAGCTGTGTGGTGGTTGCATCGGTGGAGCTGTGTGGTGGTTGCATCGGTGGAGCTGTGTGGTGGTTGCATCGGTGGAGCTGTGTGGTGGTTGCATCGGTGGAGCTGTGTGGTGGTTGCATCGGTGGAGCTGTCTCGGTGGAGCTGTGTCGTGGGTGCATCAGTGGAGTTGGGTGGTGGGTGCATCGGTGGAGCTGTGTAGGTGGAGCTGTGTGGTGGGTGCATCGGTGGAACTGTGTGGTGGGTGCATCAGTGGAACTGTGTGGTGGGTGCATCAGTGGAGCTGTGTGGTGGGTGCCTCGGTGGAGCTGTGTAGGTGATGCTGTGTGGTGGGTGCATCGGTGGAGCTGTGTCGGTGGGGCTGTGTGGTGGGTGCATCGGTGGAGTTGTGTAGGTAGATCTGTGTGGTGGGTGCATCGGTGGAGCTGTGTCGGTGGAGCTGTGTGGTGGGTGCATCGGTGGAGTTGGGTGGTGGGTGCATCGGTGGAGCTGTGTAGGTGGAGCTGTGTGGTGGGTGCATCGGTGGAGCTGTGTAGTTGGAGCTGTATGGTGGGTGCATCGGTGGAGCTGTGTGGTGGGTGCATCGGTGGAGCTGTGTAGGTGGAGCTGTGTGGAGGGTGCATCGGTGGAGCTGTGTGGTGGGTGCATCGGCGGAGCTGTGTGGTGGGTGCATCGGTGGAGCTGTGTGGTGGGGCTGTGTGGTGGTTGCATCAGTGGAGCTGTGTAGGTAGATCTGTGTGGTGGGTGCATCGGTGGAGCTGTGTCGGTGGAGCTGTGTGGTGGGTGCATCAGTGGAGTTGGGTGGTGGGTGCATCGGTGGAGCTGTGTAGGTGGAGCTGTGTGGTGGGTGCATCGGTGGAACTGTGTGGTGGGTGCATCAGTGGAACTGTGTGGTGGGTGCATCAGTGGAGCTGTGTGGTGGGTGCCTCGGTGGAGCTGTGTAGGTGATGCTGTGTGGTGGGTGCATCGGTGGAGCTGTGTCGGTGGAGCTGTGTGGTGGGTGCATCGGTGGAGTTGGGTGGTGGGTGCATCGGTGGAGCTGTGTCGGAGGAGCTGTGTGGTGGCTGCATCAGTGGAGCTGTGTGGTGGCTGCATCGGTGGAGCTGTGTGGTGGCTGAATCGGTGGAGCTGTGTGGTGGCTGCATCGGTGGAGCTGTGTGGTGGGTGCATCGGTGGAGCTGTGTCGGTGGAGCTGTGTGGTGGCTGCATCGCTGGAGCTGTGTGATGGGTGCATCGCTGCAGCTGTGTAGGTGGAGCTGTGTGGTGGGTGCATCGGTGGAGCTGTGTGGTGGGAGCATCGGTGGAGCTGTGTCGGTGGAGCTGTGTGGTGGGTGCATCGGTGGAGCTGTGTCGGTGGAGCTGTGTGGTGGGTGCATCAGTGGAGCTGTGTGGTGGGTGCATCGGTGGAGCTGTGTCGGTGGAGCTGTGTGGTGGGTGCATCGGTGGAGCTGTGTGGTGGATGCATCGGTGGAGCTGTGTGGTGTATGCATCGGTGGAGCTGTGTGGTGGGTGCATTGGTGGAGCTGTGTGGTGGGTGCATCGGTGGAGCTGTGTGGTGTCTGCATCGCTGGAGCTGTGTAGGTGGAGCTGTGTGGTGGGTGCATCGGTGGAGCTGTGTGGTGTCTGCATCGCTGGAGCTGTGTAGGTGGAGCTGTGTGGTGGGTGCATCGGTGGAGCTGTGTGGTGGGTGCGTCGGTGGAGCTGTGTCGGTGGAGCTGTGTGGTGGGTGCATCAGTGGAGCTGTGTGGTGGGTGCATCAGTGGAGCTGTGTGGTGGGTGCATCGGTGGAGCTGTGTAGGTGGAGCTGTGTGGTGGGTGCGTCGGTGGAGATGTGTCGGTGGAGCTGTGTGGTGGGTGCATCGGTGGAGTTGGGTGGTGGGTGCATCGGTGGAGCTGTGTAGGTGGAGCTGTGTGGTGGGTGCATCGGTGGAGCTGTGTAGGTGGAGCTGTGTGGTGGGTGCGTCGGTGGAGCTGTGTCGGTGGAGCTGTGTGGTGGGTGCATCGGTGGAGTTGGGTGGTGGGTGCATCGGTGGAGCTGTGTGGTGGGTGCATCGGTGGATCTGTGTGGTGGATGCATCGGTGGATCTGTGTGGTGGGTGCATCGGTGGAGCTGTGTGGTGGGTGCATCGGTGGAGCTGTGTGGTGGGTGCATCGGTGGAGCTGTGTGGTGGGTGCATCGGTGGAGCTGTGTGGTGGCTGAATCGGTGGAGCTGTGTGGTGGCTGCATCGGTGGAGCTGTGTGGTGGGTGCATCGGTGGAGCTGTGTCGGTGGAGCTGTGTGGTGGCTGCATCGCTGGAGCTGTGTGATGGGTGCATCGCTGCAGCTGTGTAGGTGGAGCTGTGTGGTGGCTGCATCGGTGGAGCTGTGTGGTGGGTGCATCGGTGGAGCTGTGTCGGTGGAGCTGTGTGGTGGGTGCATCGGTGGAGCTGTGTGGTGGGTGCATCAGTGGAGCTGTGTGGTGGGTGCATCGGTGGAGCTGTGTGGTGGGTGCATCGGTGGAGCTGTGTGGTGGATGCATCGGTGGAGCTGTGTGGTGGATGCATCGGTGGAGCTGTGTGGTGGGTGCATTGGTGGAGCTGTGTGGTGGGTGCATTGGTGGAGCTGTGTGGTGTCTGCATCGCTGGAGCTGTTTAGGTGGAGCTGTGTGGTGGGTGCATCGGTGGAGCTGTGTGGTGGGTGCGTCGGTGGAGCTGTGTCGGTGGAGCTGTGTGGTGGGTGCATCGGTGGAGCTGTGTGGTGGCTGCCTCGGTGGAGCTGTGTGGTGGCTGCCTCGGTGGAGCTGTGTGGTGGTTGCATCGGTGGAGCTGTGTGGTGGTTGCATCGGTGGAGCTGTGTGGTGGTTGCATCGGTGGAGCTGTGTGGTGGTTGCATCGGTGGAGCTGTGTGGTGGTTGCATCGGTGGAGCTGTGTGGTGGTTGCATCGGTGGAGCTGTGTGGTGGTTGCATCGGTGGAGCTGTGTAGGTAGATCTGTGTGGTGGGTGCATCGGTGGAGCTGTGTCGGTGGAGCTGTGTGGTGGGTGCATCAGTGGAGTTGGGTGGTGGGTGCATCGGTGGAGCTGTGTAGGTGGAGCTGTGTGGTGGGTGCATCGGTGGAACTGTGTGGTGGGTGCATCAGTGGAACTGTGTGGTGGGTGCATCAGTGGAGCTGTGTGGTGGGTGCCTCGTGGAGCTGTGTAGGTGATGCTGTGTGGTGGGTGCATCGGTGGAGCTGTGTCGGTGGGGCTGTGTGGTGGGTGCGTCGGTGGAGTTGTGTAGGTAGATCTGTGTGGTGGGTGCATCGGTGGAGCTGTGTCGGTGGAGCTGTGTGGTGGGTGCATCGGTGGAGTTGGGTGGTGGGTGCATCGGTGGAGCTGTGTAGGTGGAGCTGTGTGGTGGGTGCATCGGTGGAGCTGTGTAGTTGGAGCTGTATGGTGGGTGCATCGGTGGAGCTGTGTGGTGGGTGCATCGGTGGAGCTGTGTAGGTGGAGCTGTGTGGAGGGTGCATCGGTGGAGCTGTGTGGTGGGTGCATCGGCGGAGCTGTGTGGTGGTTGCATCGGTGGAGCTGTGTGGTGGTTGCATCAGTGGAGCTGTGTAGGTAGATCTGTGTGGTGGGTGCATCGGTGGAGCTGTGTCGGTGGAGCTGTGTGGTGGGTGCATCGGTGGAGTTGGGTGGTGGGTGCATCGGTGGAGCTGGGTGGTGGGTGCATCGGTGGAGCTGTGTGGTGGATGCATCGGTGGAGCTGTGTGGTGGATGCATCGGTGGAGCTGTGTGGTGGGTGCATCGGTGGAGCTGGGTGGTGGATGCATCGGTGGAGCTGTGTGGTGAATGCATCGGTGGAGCTGTGTGGTGGGTGCATCGGTGGAGCTGTGTGGTGGGTGCATCGGTGGAGCTGTGTGGTGGGTGCATCGGTGAAGCTTAGTGGATGCATTGGTGGAGCTGTGTGGTGGGTGCATTGGTGGAGCTTAGTTGGAGCATCGATGGAGCTGGGTGGTGGGTGCATCTGTGGAGCTGGGTGGTGGGTGCATCTGTGGAGCTGGGTGGTGGGTGCATCTGTGGAGGTGGGTGCATCGGTGGAGCTGTGTGGTGGGTGCATCGGTGGAGCTGTGTGGTGGGTGCATCGGCGGAGCTGTGTGGTGGGTGCATCGGCGGAGCTGTGTGGTGGGTGCATCGGCGGAGCTGTGTGGTGGGTGCCACGGCTGAGCTGTGTGGTGGGTGCATTGGTGGAGCTGTGTGGTGGGGGCATTGGTGGAGCTTAGTTGGAGCATCGGCAGAGCTGTGTGGTGGGTGCCTCGGCGGAGCTGTGTGGTAGGTGCCTCGGCGGAGCTGTGTGGTGGGTGCCTCGGCGGAGCTGTGTGGTGGGTGCCTCGGCGGAGCTGTGTGGTGGGTGCCTCGGCGGAGCTGTGTGGTGGGTGCATCGGCGGAGCTGTGTGGTGGGTGCATCGGCGGAGCTGTGTGGTGGGTGCATCGGCGGAGCTGTGTGGTGGGTGCATCGGTGGAGCTGTGTCGGTGGAGCTGTGTGGTGGCTGCATCGCTGGAGCTGTGTGATGGTGCATCGCTGGAGCTGTGTAGGTGGAGCTGTGTGGTGGGTGTATCGGTGGAGCTGTGTGGTGGTTGCATCGGTGGAGCTGTGTGGTGGTTGCATCGGTGGAGCTGTGTGGTGGTTGCATCGGTGGAGCTGTGTGGTGGTTGCATCGGTGGAGCTGTGTGGTGGTTGCATCAGTGGAGCTGTGTAGGTAGATCTGTGTGGTGGGTGCATCGGTGGAGCTGTGTCGGTGGAGCTGTGTGGTGGGTGCATCGGTGGAGCTGTGTCGGTGGAGCTGTGTGGTGGGTGCATCAGTGGAGTTGGGTGGTGGGTGCATCGGTGGAGCTGTGTAGGTGGAGCTGTGTGGTGGGTGCATCGGTGGAACTGTGTGGTGGGTGCATCAGTGGAACTGTGTGGTGGGTGCATCAGTGGAGCTGTGTGGTGGGTGCCTCGGTGGAGCTGTGTAGGTGATGCTGTGTGGTGGGTGCATCGGTGGAGCTGTGTCGGTGGGGCTGTGTGGTGGGTGCATCGGTGGAGCTGTGTCGGTGGAGCTGTGTGGTGGGTGCATCGGTGGAGTTGGGTGGTGGGTGCATCGGTGGAGCTGTGTAGGTGGAGCTGTGTGGTGGGTGCATCGGTGGAGCTGTGTAGTTGGAGCTGTATGGTGGGTGCATCGGTGGAGCTGTGTGGTGGGTGCATCGGTGGAGCTGTGTAGGTGGGGCTGTGTGGAGGGTGCATCGGTGGAGCTGTGTGGTGGGTGCAATCTGCGGAGCTGTGTGGTGGTTGCATCGGTGGAGCTGTGTGGTGGTTGCATCAGTGGAGCTGTGTAGGTAGATCTGTGTGGTGGGTGCATCGGTGGAGCTGTGTCGGTGGAGCTGTGTGGTGGGTGCATCGGTGGAGTTGGTAGGTGGGTGCATCGGTGGAGCTGTGTAGGTGGAGCTGTGTGGTGGGTGCATCGGTGGAGCTGTGTGGACGGTGCATCAGTGGAGCTGTGTGGTGGGTGCCTCGGTGGAGCTGTGTAGGTGAGGCTGTGTGGTGGGTGCATCAGTGGAGCTGTGTCGGTGGAGCTGTGTGGTGGGTGCATCGGTGGAGTTGGGTGGTGGGTGCATCGGTGGAGCTGTGTGGGGGCTGCATCGGTGGAGCTGTGCGGTGGCTGCTTCGGTGGAGCTGTGTGGTGGCTGAATCGGTGGAGCTGTGTGGTGGTTGCATCGGTGGAGCTGTGTGGTGGTTGCATCGGTGGAGCTGTGTGGTGGTTGCATCGGTGGAGCTGTGTGGTGGTTGCATCGGTGGAGCTGTGTGGTGGTTGCATCGGTGGAGCTGTCTCGGTGGAGCTGTGTCGTGGGTGCATCAGTGGAGTTGGGTGATGGGTGCATCGGTGGAGCTGTGTAGGTGGAGCTGTGTGGTGGGTGCATCGGTGGAACTGTGTGGTGGGTGCATCAGTGGAACTGTGTGGTGGGTGCATCAGTGGAGCTGTGTGGTGGGTGCCTCGGTGGAGCTGTGTAGGTGATGCTGTGTGGTGGGTGCATCGGTGGAGCTGTGTCGGTGGGGCTGTGTGGTGGGTGCATCGGTGGAGTTGTGTAGGTAGATCTGTGTGGTGGGTGCATCGGTGGAGCTGTGTCGGTGGAGCTGTGTGGTGGGTGCATCGGTGGAGTTGGGTGGTGGGTGCATCGGTGGAGCTGTGTAGGTGGAGCTGTGTGGTGGGTGCATCGGTGGAGCTGTGTAGTTGGAGCTGTATGGTGGGTGCATCGGTGGAGCTGTGTGGTGGGTGCATCGGTGGAGCTGTGTAGGTGGAGCTGTGTGGAGGGTGCATCGGTGGAGCTGTGTGGTGGGTGCATCGGCGGAGCTGTGTGGTGGGTGCATCGGTGGAGCTGTGTGGTGGGGCTGTGTGGTGGTTGCATCAGTGGAGCTGTGTAGGTAGATCTGTGTGGTGGGTGCATCGGTGGAGCTGTGTCGGTGGAGCTGTGTGGTGGGTGCATCAGTGGAGTTGGGTGGTGGGTGCATCGGTGGAGCTGTGTAGGTGGAGCTGTGTGGTGGGTGCATCGGTGGAACTGTGTGGTGGGTGCATCAGTGGAACTGTGTGGTGGGTGCATCAGTGGAGCTGTGTGGTGGGTGCCTCGGTGGAGCTGTGTAGGTGATGCTGTGTGGTGGGTGCATCGGTGGAGCTGTGTCGGTGGAGCTGTGTGGTGGGTGCATCGGTGGAGTTGGGTGGTGGGTGCATCGGTGGAGCTGTGTCGGAGGAGCTGTGTGGTGGCTGCATCAGTGGAGCTGTGTGGTGGCTGCATCAGTGGAGCTGTGTGGTGGCTGAATCGGTGGAGCTGTGTGGTGGCTGCATCGGTGGAGCTGTGTGGTGGGTGCATCGGTGGAGCTGTGTCGGTGGAGCTGTGTGGTGGCTGCATCGCTGGAGCTGTGTGATGGGTGCATCGCTGCAGCTGTGTAGGTGGAGCTGTGTGGTGGGTGCATCGGTGGAGCTGTGTGGTGGGAGCATCGGTGGAGCTGTGTCGGTGGAGCTGTGTCGTGGGTGCATCGGTGGAGCTGTGTCGGTGGAGCTGTGTGGTGGGTGCATCAGTGGAGCTGTGTGGTGGGTGCATCGGTGGAGCTGTGTCGGTGGAGCTGTGTGGTGGGTGCATCGGTGGAGCTGTGTGGTGGATGCATCGGTGGAGCTGTGTGGTGTATGCATCGGTGGAGCTGTGTGGTGGGTGCATTGGTGGAGCTGTGTGGTGGGTGCATCGGTGGAGCTGTGTGGTGTCTGCATCGCTGGAGCTGTGTAGGTGGAGCTGTGTGGTGGGTGCATCGGTGGAGCTGTGTGGTGTCTGCATCGCTGGAGCTGTGTAGGTGGAGCTGTGTGGTGGGTGCATCGGTGGAGCTGTGTGGTGGGTGCGTCGGTGGAGCTGTGTCGGTGGAGCTGTGTGGTGGGTGCATCAGTGGAGCTGTGTGGTGGGTGCATCAGTGGAGCTGTGTGGTGGGTGCATCGGTGGAGCTGTGTAGGTGGAGCTGTGTGGTGGGTGCGTCGGTGGAGCTGTGTCGGTGGAGCTGTGTGGTGGGTGCATCGGTGGAGTTGGGTGGTGGGTGCATCGGTGGAGCTGTGTAGGTGGAGCTGTGTGGTGGGTGCATCGGTGGAGCTGTGTAGGTGGAGCTGTGTGGTGGGTGCGTCGGTGGAGCTGTGTCGGTGGAGCTGTGTGGTGGGTGCATCGGTGGAGTTGGGTGGTGGGTGCATCGGTGGAGCTGTGTGGTGGTTGCATCGGTGGATCTGTGTGGTGGATGCATCGGTGGATCTGTGTGGTGGGTGCATCGGTGGAGCTGTGTGGTGGGTGCATCGGTGGAGCTGTGTGGTGGGTGCATCGGTGGAGCTGTGTGGTGGGTGCATCGGTGGAGCTGTGTGGTGGCTGAATCGGTGGAGCTGTGTGGTGGCTGCATCGGTGGAGCTGTGTGGTGGGTGCATCGGTGGAGCTGTGTCGGTGGAGCTGTGTGGTGGCTGCATCGCTGGAGCTGTGTGATGGGTGCATCGCTGCAGCTGTGTAGGTGGAGCTGTGTGGTGGCTGCATCGGTGGAGCTGTGTGGTGGGTGCATCGGTGGAGCTGTGTCGGTGGAGCTGTGTGGTGGGTGCATCGGTGGAGCTGTGTGGTGGGTGCATCAGTGGAGCTGTGTGGTGGGTGCATCGGTGGAGCTGTGTGGTGGGTGCATCGGTGGAGCTGTGTGGTGGATGCATTGGTGGAGCTGTGTGGTGGATGCATCGGTGGAGCTGTGTGGTGGGTGCATTGGTGGAGCTGTGTGGTGGGTGCATCGGTGGAGCTGTGTGGTGTCTGCATCGCTGGAGCTGTTTAGGTGGAGCTGTGTGGTGGGTGCATCGGTGGAGCTGTGTGGTGGGTGCGTCGGTGGAGCTGTGTCGGTGGAGCTGTGTGGTGGGTGCATCGGTGGAGCTGTGTGGTGGCTGCCTCGGTGGAGCTGTGTGGTGGTTGCATCAGTGGAGCTGTGTGGTGGTTGCATCAGTGGAGCTGTGTGGTGGTTGCATCGGTGGAGCTGTGTGGTGGTTGCATCGGTGGAGCTGTGTGGTGGTTGCATCGGTGGAGCTGTGTGGTGGTTGCATCGGTGGAGCTGTGTGGTGGTTGCATCGGTGGAGCTGTGTAGGTAGATCTGTGGGGTGGGTGCATCGGTGGAGCTGTGTCGGTGGAGCTGTGTGGTGGGTGCATCAGTGGAGTTGGGTGGTGGGTGCATCGGTGGAGCTGTGTAGGTGGAGCTGTGTGGTGG
Organism: Lissotriton vulgaris; assembly: GCF_964263255.1. Taxonomy (NCBI): domain Eukaryota; kingdom Metazoa; phylum Chordata; class Amphibia; order Caudata; family Salamandridae; genus Lissotriton; species Lissotriton vulgaris. The sequence continues at coordinate 22,923 of NW_028253547.1, forward strand.
GTGCATCGGTGGAACTGTGTGGTGGGTGCATCAGTGGAACTGTGTGGTGGGTGCATCAGTGGAGCTGTGTGGTGGGTGCCTCGTGGAGCTGTGTAGGTGATGCTGTGTGGTGGGTGCATCGGTGGAGCTGTGTCGGTGGGGCTGTGTGGTGGGTGCGTCGGTGGAGTTGTGTAGGTAGATCTGTGTGGTGGGTGCATCGGTGGAGCTGTGTCGGTGGAGCTGTGTGGTGGGTGCATCGGTGGAGTTGGGTGGTGGGTGCATCGGTGGAGCTGTGTAGGTGGAGCTGTGTGGTGGGTGCATCGGTGGAGCTGTGTAGTTGGAGCTGTATGGTGGGTGCATCGGTGGAGCTGTGTGGTGGGTGCATCGGTGGAGCTGTGTAGGTGGAGCTGTGTGGAGGGTGCATCGGTGGAGCTGTGTGGTGGGTGCATCGGCGGAGCTGTGTGGTGGTTGCATCGGTGGAGCTGTGTGGTGGTTGCATCAGTGGAGCTGTGTAGGTAGATCTGTGTGGTGGGTGCATCGGTGGAGCTGTGTCGGTGGAGCTGTGTGGTGGGTGCATCGGTGGAGTTGGGTGGTGGGTGCATCAGTGGAGCTGGGTGGTGGGTGCATCGGTGGAGCTGTGTAGGTGGAGCTGTGTGGTGGGTGCATCGGTGGAGCTGTGTGGTGGGTGCATCAGTGGAGCTGTGTGGTGGGTGCATCAGTGGAGCGGTGTCGGTGGAGCTGTGTGGTGGGTGCATCGGTGGAGTTGGGTGGTGGGTGCATCGGTGGAGCTGTGTCGGAGGAGCTGTGTGGTGGCTGCATCGATGGAGCTGTGTGGTGGCTGCATCGGTGGAGCTGTGTGGTGGCTGCTTCGGTGGAGCTGTGTGGTGGCTGAATAGGTGGAGCTGTGTGGTGGCTGCATCGGTGGAGCTGTGTGGTGGGTGCATCGGTGGAGCTGTGTCGGTGGAGCTGTGTGGTGGCTGCATTGCTGGAGCTGTGTGATGGGTGCATCGCTGCAGCTGTGTAGGTGGAGCTGTGTGGTGGGTGCATCGGTGGAGCTGTGTGGTGGGTGCATCGGTGGAGCTGTGTGGTGGGTGCATCGGTGGAGCTGTGTCGGTGGAGCTGTGTGGTGGGTGCATCGGTGGAGCTGTGTGGTGGGTGCATCAGTGGAGCTGTGTGGTGGGTGCATCGGTGGAGCTGTGTAGGTGGAGCTGTGTGGTGGGTGCGTCGGTGGAGCTGTGTGGTGGATGCATCGGTGGAGCTGTGTGGTGGATGTATCGGTGGAGCTGTGTGGTGGGTGCATCGGTGGAGCTGTGTGGTGGGTGCATCGGTGGAGCTGTGTGGTGGGTGCATCGGTGGAGCTCTGTCGGTGGAGCTGTGTGGTGGTTGCATCGGTGGAGCTGTGTGGTGGTTGCATCAGTGGAGCTGTGTAGGTAGATCTGTGTGGTGGGTGCATCGCTGCAGCTGTGTAGGTGGAGCTGTGTGGTGGGTGCATCGGTGGAGCTGTGTGGTGGGTGTGTCGGTGGAGCTGTGTCGGTGGAGCTGTGTGGTGGGTGCATCAGTGGAGCTCTGTGGTGGGTGTATCAGTAGAGCTGTGTGGTGGGTGCATCGGTGGAGCTGTGTAGGTGGAGCTGTGTGAAGGGTGCGTCGGTGGAGCTGTGTCGGTGGAGCTGTGTGGTGGGTGCATCGGTGGAGTTGGGTGCATCGGTGGAGCTGTGTGGATGGTGCATCTGTGGATCTGTGTGGTGGATGCATCGGTGGATCTGTGTGGTGGGTGCATCGGTGGAGCTGTGTGGTGGATGCATCGGTGGAGCTGTGTGGTGGATGCATCGGTGGAGCTGTGTGGTGGGTGCATCGGTGGAGCTGGGTGGTGGATGCATCGGTGGAGCTGTGTAGGTGGAGCTGTGTGGTGGGTGCGTCGGTGGAGCTGTGTGGTGGATGCATCGGTGGAGCTGTGTGGTGGGTGCATCGGTGGAGCTGTGTGGTGGGTGCATCGGTGGAGCTGTGTGGTGGGTGCATCGGTGGAGCTGTGTGGTGGGTGCATCGGTGGAGCTCTGTCGGTGGAGCTGTGTGGTGGTTGCATCGGTGGAGCTGTGTGGTGGTTGCATCAGTGGAGCTGTGTAGGTAGATCTGTGTGGTGGGTGCATCGCTGCAGCTGTGTAGGTGGAGCTGTGTGGTGGGTGCATCGGTGGAGCTGTGTGGTGGGTGTGTCGGTGGAGCTGTGTCGGTGGAGCTGTGTGGTGGGTGCATCAGTGGAGCTCTGTGGTGGGTGTATCAGTAGAGCTGTGTGGTGGGTGCATCGGTGGAGCTGTGTAGGTGGAGCTGTGTGAAGGGTGCGTCGGTGGAGCTGTGTCGGTGGAGCTGTGTGGTGGGTGCATCGGTGGAGTTGGGTGCATCGGTGGAGCTGTGTGGTGGGTGCATCTGTGGATCTGTGTGGTGGATGCATCGGTGGATCTGTGTGGTGGGTGCATCGGTGGAGCTGTGTGGTGGATGCATCGGTGGAGCTGTGTGGTGGATGCATCGGTGGAGCTGTGTGGTGGGTGCATCGGTGGAGCTGGGTGGTGGATGCATCGGTGGAGCTGTGTGGTGAATGCATCGGTGGAGCTGTGTGGTGGGTGCATCGGTGGAGCTGTGTGGTGGGTGCATCGGTGGAGCTGTGTGGTGGGTGCATCGGTGGAGCTGTGTGGTGGGTGCATCGGTGAAGCTTAGTGGATGCATTGGTGGAGCTGTGTGGTGGGTGCATTGGTGGAGCTTAGTTGGAGCATCGATGGAGCTGGGTGGTGGGTGCATCTGTGGAGCTGGGTGGTGGGTGCATCTGTGGAGCTGGGTGGTGGGTGCATCTGTGGAGGTGGGTGCATCGGTGGAGCTGTGTGGTGGGTGCATCGGTGGAGCTGTGTGGTGGGTGCATCGGTGGACCTGTGTGGTGGGTGCATCGGCGGAGCTGTGTGGTGGGTGCATCGGCGGAGCTGTGTGGTGGGTGCCACGGCTGAGCTGTGTGGTGGGTGCATTGGTGGAGCTGTGTGGTGGGGGCATTGGTGGAGCTTAGTTGGAGCATCGGAAGAGCTGTGTGGTGGGTGCCTCGGCGGAGCTGTGTGGTGGGTGCCTCGGCGGAGCTGTGTGGTGGGTGCCTCGGCGGAGCTGTGTGGTGGGTGCCTCGGCGGAGCTGTGTGGTGGGTGCCTCGGCGGAGCTGTGTGGTGGGTGCATCGGCGGAGCTGTGTGGTGGGTGCATCGGCGGAGCTGTGTGGTGGGTGCATCGGTGGAGCTGTGTCGGTGGAGCTGTGTGGTGGCTGCATCGCTGGAGCTGTGTGATGGTGCATCGCTGGAGCTGTGTAGGTGGAGCTGTGTGGTGGTTGCATCGGTGGAGCTGTGTGGTGGTTGCATCGGTGGAGCTGTGTGGTGGTTGCATCGGTGGAGCTGTGTGGTGGTTGCATCGGTGGAGCTGTGTGGTGGTTGCATCGGTGGAGCTGTGTGGTGGTTGCATCGGTGGAGCTGTGTGGTGGTTGCATCAGTGGAGCTGTGTAGGTAGATCTGTGTGGTGGGTGCATCGGTGGAGCTGTGTCGGTGGAGCTGTGTGGTGGGTGCATCAGTGGAGTTGGGTGGTGGGTGCATCGGTGGAGCTGTGTAGGTGGAGCTGTGTGGTGGGTGCATCGGTGGAACTGTGTGGTGGGTGCATCAGTGGAACTGTGTGGTGGGTGCATCAGTGGAACTGTGTGGTGGGTGCATCAGTGGAGCTGTGTGGTGGGTGCCTCGGTGGAGCTGTGTAGGTGATGCTGTGTGGTGGGTGCATCGGTGGAGCTGTGTCGGTGGGGCTGTGTGGTGGGTGCATCGGTGGAGTTGTGTAGGTAGATCTGTGTGGTGGGTGCATCGGTGGAGCTGTGTCGGTGGAGCTGTGTGGTGGGTGCATCGGTGGAGTTGGGTGGTGGGTGCATCGGTGGAGCTGTGTAGGTGGAGCTGTGTGGTGGGTGCATCGGTGGAGCTGTGTAGTTGGAGCTGTATGGTGGGTGCATCGGTGGAGCTGTGTGGTGGGTGCATCGGTGGAGCTGTGTAGGTGGAGCTGTGTGGAGGGTGCATCGGTGGAGCTGTGTGGTGGGTGCATCGGCAGAGCTGTGTGGTGGTTGCATCGGTGGAGCTGTGTGGTGGTTGCATCAGTGGAGCTGTGTAGGTAGATCTGTGTGGTGGGTGCATCGGTGGAGCTGTGTCGGTGGAGCTGTGTGGTGGGTGCATCGGTGGAGTTGGGTGGTGGGTGCATCGGTGGAGCTGTGTAGGTGGAGCTGTGTGGTGGGTGCATCGGTGGAGCTGTGTGGTGGGTGCATCAGTGGAGCTGTGTGGTGGGTGCCTCGGTGGAGCTGTGTAGGTGAGGCTGTGTGGTGGGTGCATCAGTGGAGCTGTGTCGGTGGAGCTGTGTGGTGGGTGCATCGGTGGAGTTGGGTGGTGGGTGCATCGGTGGAGCTGTGTGGTGGCTGCATCGGTGGAGCTGTGCGGTGGCTGCTTCGGTGGAGCTGTGTGGTGGCTGAATCGGTGGAGCTGTGTGGTGGTTGCATCGGTGGAGCTGTGTGGTGGTTGCATCGGTGGAGCTGTGTGGTGGTTGCATCGGTGGAGCTGTGTGGTGGTTGCATCGGTGGAGCTGTGTGGTGGTTGCATCAGTGGAGCTGTGTAGGTAGATCTGTGTGGTGGGTGCATCGGTGGAGCTGTCTCGGTGGAGCTGTGTCGTGGGTGCATCAGTGGAGTTGGGTGGTGGGTGCATCGGTGGAGCTGTGTAGGTGGAGCTGTGTGGTGGGTGCATCGGTGGAACTGTGTGGTGGGTGCATCAGTGGAACTGTGTGGTGGGTGCATCAGTGGAGCTGTGTGGTGGGTGCCTCGGTGGAGCTGTGTAGGTGATGCTGTGTGGTGGGTGCATCGGTGGAGCTGTTTTGGTGGGGCTGTGTGGTGGGTGCATCGGTGGAGTTGTGTAGGTAGATCTGTGTGGTGGGTGCATCGGTGGAGCTGTGTCGGTGGAGCTGTGTGGTGGGTGCATCGGTGGAGTTGGGTGGTGGGTGCATCGGTGGAGCTGTGTAGGTGGAGCTGTGTGGTGGGTTCATCGGTGGAGCTGTGTAGTTGGAGCTGTATGGTGGGTGCATCGGTGGAGCTGTGTGGTGGGTGCATCGGTGGAGCTGTGTAGGTGGAGCTGTGTGGAGGGTGCATCGGTGGAGCTGTGTGGTGGGTGCATCGGCGGAGCTGTGTGGTGGGTGCATCGGTGGAGCTGTGTGGTGGGGCTGTGTGGTGGTTGCATCAGTGGAGCTGTGTAGGTAGATCTGTGTGGTGGGTGCATCGGTGGAGCTGTGTCGGTGGAGCTGTGTGGTGGGTGCATCAGTGGAGTTGGGTGGTGGGTGCATCGGTGGAGCTGTGTAGGTGGAGCTGTGTGGTGGGTGCATCGGTGGAACTGTGTGGTGGGTGCATCAGTGGAACTGTGTGGTGGGTGCATCAGTGGAGCTGTGTGGTGGGTGCCTCGGTGGAGCTGTGTAGGTGATGCTGTGTGGTGGGTGCATCGGTGGAGCTGCGTCGGTGGAGCTGTGTGGTGGGTGCATCGGTGGAGTTGGGTGGTGGGTGCATCGGTGGAGCTGTGTCGGAGGAGCTGTGTGGTGGCTGCATCAGTGGAGCTGTGTGGTGGCTGCATCGGTGGAGCTGTGTGGTGGCTGAATCGGTGGAGCTGTGTGGTGGCTGCATCGGTGGAGCTGTGTGGTGGGTGCATCGGTGGAGCTGTGTCGGTGGAGCTGTGTGGTGGCTGCATCGCTGGAGCTGTGTGATGGGTGCATCGCTGCAGCTGTGTAGGTGGAGCTGTGTGGTGGGTACATCGGTGGAGCTGTGTGGTGGGTGCATCGGTGGAGCTGTGTCGGTGGAGCTGTGTGGTGGGTGCATCGGTGGAGCTGTGTGGTGGGTGCATCAGTGGAGCTGTGTGGTGGGTGCATCGGTGGAGCTGTGTCGGTGGAGCTGTGTGGTCGGTGCATCGGTGGAGCTGTGTGGTGGATGCATCGGTGGAGCTGTGTGGTGGATGCATCGGTGGAGCTGTGTGGTGGGTGCATCGGTGGAGCTGTGTGGTGGGTGCATCGGTGGAGCTGTGTGGTGTCTGCATCGCTGGAGCTGTGTAGGTGGAGCTGTGTGGTGGGTGCATCGGTGGAGCTGTGTGGTGGGTGCGTCGGTGGAGCTGTGTCGGTGGAGCTGTGTGGTGGGTGCATCAGTGGAGCTGTGTGGTGGGTGCATCAGTGGAGCTGTGTGGTGGGTGCGTCGGTGGAGCTGTGTCGGTGGAGCTGTGTGGTGGGTGCATCGGTGGAGTTGGGTGGTGGGTGCATCGGTGGAGCTGTGTGGTGGTTGCATCAGTGGAGCTGTGTAGGTAGATCTGTGTGGTGGGTGCATCGGTGGAGCTGTGTCGGTGGAGCTGTGTGGTGGGTGCATCGGTGGAGCTGTGTCGGTGGAGCTGTGTGGTGGGTGCATCGGTGGAGCTGTGTCGGTGGAGCTGTGTGGTGGGTGCATCAGTGGAGTTGGGTGGTGGGTGCATCGGTGGAGCTGTGTAGGTGGAGCTGTGTGGTGGGTGCATCGGTGGAACTGTGTGGTGGGTGCATCAGTGGAACTGTGTGGTGGGTGCATCAGTGGAGCTGTGTGGTGGGTGCCTCGGTGGAGCTGTGTAGGTGATGCTGTGTGGTGGGTGCATCGGTGGAGCTGTGTCGGTGGGGCTGTGTGGTGGGTGCATCGGTGGAGTTGTGTAGGTAGATCTGTGTGGTGGGTGCATCGGTGGAGCTGTGTCGGTGGAGCTGTGTGGTGGGTGCATCGGTGGAGTTGGGTGGTGGGTGCATCGGTGGAGCTGTGTAGGTGGAGCTGTGTGGTGGGTGCGTCGGTGGAGCTGTGTCGGTGGAGCTGTGTGGTGGGTGCATCAGTGGAGTTGGGTGGTGGGTGCATCGGTGGAGCTGTGTAGGTGGAGCTGTGTGGTGGGTGCATCGGTGGAACTGTGTGGTGGGTGCATCAGTGGAACTGTGTGGTGGGTGCATCAGTGGAACTGTGTGGTGGGTGCATCAGTGGAGCTGTGTGGTGGGTGCCTCGTGGAGCTGTGTAGGTGATGCTGTGTGGTGGGTGCATCGGTGGAGCTGTGTCGGTGGGGCTGTGTGGTGGGTGCGTCGGTGGAGTTGTGTAGGTAGATCTGTGTGGTGGGTGCATCGGTGGAGCTGTGTCGGTGGAGCTGTGTGGTGGGTGCATCGGTGGAGTTGGGTGGTGGGTGCATCGGTGGAGCTGCGTAGGTGGAGCTGTGTGGTGGGTGCATCGGTGGAGCTGTGTAGTTGGAGCTGTATGGTGGGTGCATCGGTGGAGCTGTGTGGTGGGTGCATCGGTGGAGCTGTGTAGGTGGAGCTGTGTGGAGGGTGCATCGGTGGAGCTGTGTGGTGGGTGCATCGGCGGAGCTGTGTGGTGGTTGCATCGGTGGAGCTGTGTGGTGGTTGCATCAGTGGAGCTGTGTAGGTAGATCTGTGTGGTGGGTGCATCGGTGGAGCTGTGTCGGTGGAGCTGTGTGGTGGGTGCATCGGTGGAGTTGGGTGGTGGGTGCATCGGTGGAGCTGTGTAGGTGGAGCTGTGTGGTGGGTGCATCGGTGGAGCTGTGTGGTGGGTGCATCAGTGGAGCTGTGTGGTGGGTGCCTCGGTGGAGCTGTGTAGGTGATGCTGTGTGGTGGGTGCATCAGTGGAGCGGTGTCGGTGGAGCTGTGTGGTGGGTGCATCGGTGGAGTTGGGTGGTGGGTGCATCGGTGGAGCTGTGTCGGAGGAGCTGTGTGGTGGCTGCATCGATGGAGCTGTGTGGTGGCTGCATCGGTGGAGCTGTGTGGTGGCTGCTTCGGTGGAGCTGTGTGGTGGCTGAATAGGTGGAGCTGTGTGGTGGCTGCATCGGTGGAGCTGTGTGGTGGGTGCATCGGTGGAGCTGTGTCGGTGGAGCTGTGTGGTGGCTGCATCGCTGGAGCTGTGTGATCGGTGCATCGCTGCAGCTGTGTAGGTGGAGCTGTGTGGTGGGTGCATCGGTGGAGCTGTGTGGTGGGTGCATCGGTGGAGCTGTGTGGTGGGTGCATCGGTGGAGCTGTGTCGGTGGAGCTGTGTGGTGGGTGCATCGGTGGAGCTGTGTGGTGGGTGCATCGGTGGAGCTGTGTCGGTGGAGCTGTGTGGTGGGTGCGTCGGTGGAGCTGTGTAGGTGGAGCTGTGTGGTGGGTGCGTCGGTGGAGCTGTGTGGTGGATGCATCGGTGGAGCTGTGTGGTGGGTGCATCGGTGGAGCTGTGTGGTGGGTGCATCGGTGGAGCTGTGTGGTGGGTGCATCGGTGGAGCTCTGTCGGTGGAGCTGTGTGGTGGTTGCATCGGTGGAGCTGTGTGGTGGTTGCATCAGTGGAGCTGTGTAGGTAGATCTGTGTGGTGGGTGCATCGCTGCAACAGTGTAGGTGGAGCTGTGTGGTGGGTGCATCGGTGGAGCTGTGTGGTGGGTGTGTCGGTGGAGCTGTGTGGTGGGTGCATCAGTGGAGCTCTGTGGTGGGTGTATCAGTGGAGCTGTGTGGTGGGTGCATCGGTGGAGCTGTGTAGGTGGAGCTGTGTGGTGGGTGCGTCGGTGGAGCTGTCGGTGGAGCTGTGTGGTGGGTGCATCGGTGGAGTTGGGTGCATCGGTGGAGCTGTGTGGTGGGTGCATCTGTGGATCTGTGTGGTGGATGCATCGGTGGATCTGTGTGGTGGGTGCATCGGTGGAGCTGTGTGGTGGATGCATCGGTGGAGCTGTGTGGTGGATGCATCGGTGGAGCTGTGTGGTGGGTGCATCGGTGGAGCTGGGTGGTGGATGCATCGGTGGAGCTGTGTGGTGAATGCATCGGTGGAGCTGTGTGGTGGGTGCATCGGTGGAGCTGTGTGGTGGGTGCATCGGTGGAGCTGTGTGGTGGGTGCATCGGTGAAGCTTAGTGGATGCATTGGTGGAGCTGTGTGGTGGGTGCATTGGTGGAGCTTAGTTGGAGCATCGATGGAGCTGGGTGGTGGGTGCATCTGTGGAGCTGGGTGGTGGGTGCATCTGTGGAGCTGGGTGGTGGGTGCATCTGTGGAGCTGGGTGGTGGGTGCATCTGTGGAGGTGGGTGCATCGGTGGAGCTGTGTGGTGGGTGCATCGGTGGAGCTGTGTGGTGGGTGCATCGGTGGACCTGTGTGGTGGGTGCATCGGCGGAGCTGTGTGGTGGGTGCATCGGCGGAGCTGTGTGGTGGGTGCCACGGCTGAGCTGTGTGGTGGGTGCATTGGTGGAGCTGTGTGGTGGGGGCATTGGTGGAGCTTAGTTGGAGCATCGGCAGAGCTGTGTGGTGGGTGCCTCGGCGGAGCTGTGTGGTAGGTGCCTCGGCGGAGCTGTGTGGTGGGTGCCTCGGCGGAGCTGTGTGGTGGGTGCCTCGGCGGAGCTGTGTGGTGGGTGCCTCGGCGGAGCTGTGTGGTGGGTGCATCGGCGGAGCTGTGTGGTGGGTGCATCGGCGGAGCTGTGTGGTGGGTGCATCGGTGGAGCTGTGTGGTGGGTGCATCGGTGGAGCTGTGTCGGTGGAGCTGTGTGGTGGCTGCATCGCTGGAGCTGTGTGATGGTGCATCGCTGGAGCTGTGTAGGTGGAGCTGTGTGGTGGGTGTATCGGTGGAGCTGTGTGGTGGTTGCATCGGTGGAGCTGTGTGGTGGTTGCATCGGTGGAGCTGTGTGGTGGTTGCATCGGTGGAGCTGTGTGGTGGTTGCATCGGTGGAGCTGTGTGGTGGTTGCATCAGTGGAGCTGTGTAGGTAGATCTGTGTGGTGGGTGCATCGGTGGAGCTGTGTCGGTGGAGCTGTGTGGTGGGTGCATCGGTGGAGCTGTGTCGGTGGAGCTGTGTGGTGGGTGCATCAGTGGAGTTGGGTGGTGGGTGCATCGGTGGAGCTGTGTAGGTGGAGCTGTGTGGTGGGTGCATCGGTGGAACTGTGTGGTGGGTGCATCAGTGGAACTGTGTGGTGGGTGCATCAGTGGAGCTGTGTGGTGGGTGCCTCGGTGGAGCTGTGTAGGTGATGCTGTGTGGTGGGTGCATCGGTGGAGCTGTGTCGGTGGGGCTGTGTGGTGGGTGCATCGGTGGAGTTGTGTAGGTAGATCTGTGTGGTGGGTGCATCGGTGGAGCTGTGTCGGTGGAGCTGTGTGGTGGGTGCATCGGTGGAGTTGGGTGGTGGGTGCATCGGTGGAGCTGTGTAGGTGGAGCTGTGTGGTGGGTGCATCGGTGGAGCTGTGTAGTTGGAGCTGTATGGTGGGTGCATCGGTGGAGCTGTGTGGTGGGTGCATCGGTGGAGCTGTGTGGTGGGTGCATCGGCGGAGCTGTGTGGTGGGTGCATCGGTGGAGCTGTGTGGGTGGAGCTGTGTGGTGGGTGCGTCGGTGGAGCTGTGTCGGTGGAGCTGTGTGGTGGGTGCATCAGTGGAGTTGGGTGGTGGGTGCCTCGGTGGAGCTGTGTAGGTGATGCTGTGTGGTGGGTGCATCGGTGGAGCTGTGTCGGTGGGGCTGTGTGGTGGGTGCATCGGTGGAGCTGTGTAGGTGGAGCTGTGTGGTGGGTGCGTCGGTGGAGCTGTGTCGGTGGAGCTGTGTGGTGGGTGCATCAGTGGAGTTGGGTGGTGGGTGCATCGGTGGAGCTGTGTAGGTGGAGCTGTGTGGTGGGTGCATCGGTGGAACTGTGTGGTGGGTGCATCAGTGGAACTGTGTGGTGGGTGCATCAGTGGAACTGTGTGGTGGGTGCATCAGTGGAGCTGTGTGGTGGGTGCCTCGTGGAGCTGTGTAGGTGATGCTGTGTGGTGGGTGCATCGGTGGAGCTGTGTCGGTGGGGCTGTGTGGTGGGTGCGTCGGTGGAGTTGTGTAGGTAGATCTGTGTGGTGGGTGCATCGGTGGAGCTGTGTCGGTGGAGCTGTGTGGTGGGTGCATCGGTGGAGTTGGGTGGTGGGTGCATCGGTGGAGCTGCGTAGGTGGAGCTGTGTGGTGGGTGCATCGGTGGAGCTGTGTAGTTGGAGCTGTATGGTGGGTGCATCGGTGGAGCTGTGTGGTGGGTGCATCGGTGGAGCTGTGTAGGTGGAGCTGTGTGGAGGGTGCATCGGTGGAGCTGTGTGGTGGGTGCATCGGCGGAGCTGTGTGGTGGTTGCATCGGTGGAGCTGTGTGGTGGTTGCATCAGTGGAGCTGTGTAGGTAGATCTGTGTGGTGGGTGCATCGGTGGAGCTGTGTCGGTGGAGCTGTGTGGTGGGTGCATCGGTGGAGTTGGGTGGTGGGTGCATCGGTGGAGCTGTGTAGGTGGAGCTGTGTGGTGGGTGCATCGGTGGAGCTGTGTGGTGGGTGCATCAGTGGAGCTGTGTGGTGGGTGCCTCGGTGGAGCTGTGTAGGTGATGCTGTGTGGTGGGTGCATCAGTGGAGCGGTGTCGGTGGAGCTGTGTGGTGGGTGCATCGGTGGAGTTGGGTGGTGGGTGCATCGGTGGAGCTGTGTCGGAGGAGCTGTGTGGTGGCTGCATCGATGGAGCTGTGTGGTGGCTGCATCGGTGGAGCTGTGTGGTGGCTGCTTCGGTGGAGCTGTGTGGTGGCTGAATAGGTGGAGCTGTGTGGTGGCTGCATCGGTGGAGCTGTGTGGTGGGTGCATCGGTGGAGCTGTGTCGGTGGAGCTGTGTGGTGGCTGCATCGCTGGAGCTGTGTGATCGGTGCATCGCTGCAGCTGTGTAGGTGGAGCTGTGTGGTGGGTGCATCGGTGGAGCTGTGTGGTGGGTGCATCGGTGGAGCTGTGTGGTGGGTGCATCGGTGGAGCTGTGTCGGTGGAGCTGTGTGGTGGGTGCATCGGTGGAGCTGTGTGGTGGGTGCATCGGTGGAGCTGTGTCGGTGGAGCTGTGTGGTGGGTGCATCGGTGGAGCTGTGTAGGTGGAGCTGTGTGGTGGGTGCGTCGGTGGAGCTGTGTGGTGGATGCATCGGTGGAGCTGTGTGGTGGGTGCATCGGTGGAGCTGTGTGGTGGGTGCATCGGTGGAGCTGTGTGGTGGGTGCATCGGTGGAGCTCTGTCGGTGGAGCTGTGTGGTGGTTGCATCGGTGGAGCTGTGTGGTGGTTGCATCAGTGGAGCTGTGTAGGTAGATCTGTGTGGTGGGTGCATCGCTGCAACAGTGTAGGTGGAGCTGTGTGGTGGGTGCATCGGTGGAGCTGTGTGGTGGGTGTGTCGGTGGAGCTGTGTGGTGGGTGCATCAGTGGAGCTCTGTGGTGGGTGTATCAGTGGAGCTGTGTGGTGGGTGCATCGGTGGAGCTGTGTAGGTGGAGCTGTGTGGTGGGTGCGTCGGTGGAGCTGTCGGTGGAGCTGTGTGGTGGGTGCATCGGTGGAGTTGGGTGCATCGGTGGAGCTGTGTGGTGGGTGCATCTGTGGATCTGTGTGGTGGATGCATCGGTGGATCTGTGTGGTGGGTGCATCGGTGGAGCTGTGTGGTGGATGCATCGGTGGAGCTGTGTGGTGGATGCATCGGTGGAGCTGTGTGGTGGGTGCATCGGTGGAGCTGGGTGGTGGATGCATCGGTGGAGCTGTGTGGTGAATGCATCGGTGGAGCTGTGTGGTGGGTGCATCGGTGGAGCTGTGTGGTGGGTGCATCGGTGGAGCTGTGTGGTGGGTGCATCGGTGAAGCTTAGTGGATGCATTGGTGGAGCTGTGTGGTGGGTGCATTGGTGGAGCTTAGTTGGAGCATCGATGGAGCTGGGTGGTGGGTGCATCTGTGGAGCTGGGTGGTGGGTGCATCTGTGGAGCTGGGTGGTGGGTGCATCTGTGGAGCTGGGTGGTGGGTGCATCTGTGGAGGTGGGTGCATCGGTGGAGCTGTGTGGTGGGTGCATCGGTGGAGCTGTGTGGTGGGTGCATCGGTGGACCTGTGTGGTGGGTGCATCGGCGGAGCTGTGTGGTGGGTGCATCGGCGGAGCTGTGTGGTGGGTGCCACGGCTGAGCTGTGTGGTGGGTGCATTGGTGGAGCTGTGTGGTGGGGGCATTGGTGGAGCTTAGTTGGAGCATCGGCAGAGCTGTGTGGTGGGTGCCTCGGCGGAGCTGTGTGGTAGGTGCCTCGGCGGAGCTGTGTGGTGGGTGCCTCGGCGGAGCTGTGTGGTGGGTGCCTCGGCGGAGCTGTGTGGTGGGTGCCTCGGCGGAGCTGTGTGGTGGGTGCATCGGCGGAGCTGTGTGGTGGGTGCATCGGCGGAGCTGTGTGGTGGGTGCATCGGTGGAGCTGTGTGGTGGGTGCATCGGTGGAGCTGTGTCGGTGGAGCTGTGTGGTGGCTGCATCGCTGGAGCTGTGTGATGGTGCATCGCTGGAGCTGTGTAGGTGGAGCTGTGTGGTGGGTGTATCGGTGGAGCTGTGTGGTGGTTGCATCGGTGGAGCTGTGTGGTGGTTGCATCGGTGGAGCTGTGTGGTGGTTGCATCGGTGGAGCTGTGTGGTGGTTGCATCAGTGGAGCTGTGTAGGTAGATCTGTGTGGTGGGTGCATCGGTGGAGCTGTGTCGGTGGAGCTGTGTGGTGGGTGCATCGGTGGAGCTGTGTCGGTGGAGCTGTGTGGTGGGTGCATCAGTGGAGTTGGGTGGTGGGTGCATCGGTGGAGCTGTGTAGGTGGAGCTGTGTGGTGGGTGCATCGGTGGAACTGTGTGGTGGGTGCATCAGTGGAACTGTGTGGTGGGTGCATCAGTGGAGCTGTGTGGTGGGTGCCTCGGTGGAGCTGTGTAGGTGATGCTGTGTGGTGGGTGCATCGGTGGAGCTGTGTCGGTGGGGCTGTGTGGTGGGTGCATCGGTGGAGTTGTGTAGGTAGATCTGTGTGGTGGGTGCATCGGTGGAGCTGTGTCGGTGGAGCTGTGTGGTGGGTGCATCGGTGGAGTTGGGTGGTGGGTGCATCGGTGGAGCTGTGTAGGTGGAGCTGTGTGGTGGGTGCATCGGTGGAGCTGTGTAGTTGGAGCTGTATGGTGGGTGCATCGGTGGAGCTGTGTGGTGGGTGCATCGGTGGAGCTGTGTAGGTGGGGCTGTGTGGAGGGTGCATCGGTGGAGCTGTGTGGTGGGTGCATCGGCGGAGCTGTGTGGTGGGTGCATCGGCGGAGCTGTGTGGTGGTTGCATCGGTGGAGCTGTGTGGTGGTTGCATCAGTGGAGCTGTGTAGGTAGATCTGTGTGGTGGGTGCATCGGTGGAGCTGTGTCGGTGGAGCTGTGTGGTGGGTGCATCGGTGGAGTTGGGTGGTGGGTGCATCGGTGGAGCTGTGTAGGTGGAGCTGTGTGGTGGGTGCATCGGTGGAGCTGTGTGGACGGTGCATCAGTGGAGCTGTGTGGTGGGTGCCTCGGTGGAGCTGTGTAGGTGAGGCTGTGTGGTGGGTGCATCAGTGGAGCTGTGTCGGTGGAGCTGTGTGGTGGGTGCATCGGTGGAGTTGGGTGGTGGGTGCATCGGTGGAGCTGTGTCGGAGGAGCTGTGTGGTGGCTGCATCGGTGGAGCTGTGTGGGGGCTGCATCGGTGGAGCTGTGCGGTGGCTGCTTCGGTGGAGCTGTGTGGTGGCTGAATCGGTGGAGCTGTGTGGTGGTTGCATCGGTGGAGCTGTGTGGTGGTTGCATCGGTGGAGCTGTGTGGTGGTTGCATCGGTGGAGCTGTGTGGTGGTTGCATCGGTGGAGCTGTGTGGTGGTTGCATCGGTGGAGCTGTGTGGTGGTTGCATCGGTGGAGCTGTCTCGGTGGAGCTGTGTCGTGGGTGCATCAGTGGAGTTGGGTGGTGGGTGCATCGGTGGAGCTGTGTAGGTGGAGCTGTGTGGTGGGTGCATCGGTGGAACTGTGTGGTGGGTGCATCAGTGGAACTGTGTGGTGGGTGCATCAGTGGAGCTGTGTGGTGGGTGCCTCGGTGGAGCTGTGTAGGTGATGCTGTGTGGTGGGTGCATCGGTGGAGCTGTGTCGGTGGGGCTGTGTGGTGGGTGCATCGGTGGAGTTGTGTAGGTAGATCTGTGTGGTGGGTGCATCGGTGGAGCTGTGTCGGTGGAGCTGTGTGGTGGGTGCATCGGTGGAGTTGGGTGGTGGGTGCATCGGTGGAGCTGTGTAGGTGGAGCTGTGTGGTGGGTGCATCGGTGGAGCTGTGTAGTTGGAGCTGTATGGTGGGTGCATCGGTGGAGCTGTGTGGTGGGTGCATCGGTGGAGCTGTGTAGGTGGAGCTGTGTGGAGGGTGCATCGGTGGAGCTGTGTGGTGGGTGCATCGGCGGAGCTGTGTGGTGGGTGCATCGGTGGAGCTGTGTGGTGGGGCTGTGTGGTGGTTGCATCAGTGGAGCTGTGTAGGTAGATCTGTGTGGTGGGTGCATCGGTGGAGCTGTGTCGGTGGAGCTGTGTGGTGGGTGCATCAGTGGAGTTGGGTGGTGGGTGCATCGGTGGAGCTGTGTAGGTGGAGCTGTGTGGTGGGTGCATCGGTGGAACTGTGTGGTGGGTGCATCAGTGGAACTGTGTGGTGGGTGCATCAGTGGAGCTGTGTGGTGGGTGCCTCGGTGGAGCTGTGTAGGTGATGCTGTGTGGTGGGTGCATCGGTGGAGCTGTGTCGGTGGAGCTGTGTGGTGGGTGCATCGGTGGAGTTGGGTGGTGGGTGCATCGGTGGAGCTGTGTCGGAGGAGCTGTGTGGTGGCTGCATCAGTGGAGCTGTGTGGTGGCTGCATCGGTGGAGCTGTGTGGTGGCTGAATCGGTGGAGCTGTGTGGTGGCTGCATCGGTGGAGCTGTGTGGTGGGTGCATCGGTGGAGCTGTGTCGGTGGAGCTGTGTGGTGGCTGCATCGCTGGAGCTGTGTGATGGGTGCATCGCTGCAGCTGTGTAGGTGGAGCTGTGTGGTGGGTGCATCGGTGGAGCTGTGTGGTGGGAGCATCGGTGGAGCTGTGTCGGTGGAGCTGTGTGGTGGGTGCATCGGTGGAGCTGTGTCGGTGGAGCTGTGTGGTGGGTGCATCAGTGGAGCTGTGTGGTGGGTGCATCGGTGGAGCTGTGTCGGTGGAGCTGTGTGGTGGGTGCATCGGTGGAGCTGTGTGGTGGATGCATCGGTGGAGCTGTGTGGTGTATGCATCGGTGGAGCTGTGTGGTGGGTGCATTGGTGGAGCTGTGTGGTGGGTGCATCGGTGGAGCTGTGTGGTGTCTGCATCGCTGGAGCTGTGTAGGTGGAGCTGTGTGGTGGGTGCATCGGTGGAGCTGTGTGGTGTCTGCATCGCTGGAGCTGTGTAGGTGGAGCTGTGTGGTGGGTGCATCGGTGGAGCTGTGTGGTGGGTGCGTCGGTGGAGCTGTGTCGGTGGAGCTGTGTGGTGGGTGCATCAGTGGAGCTGTGTGGTGGGTGCATCAGTGGAGCTGTGTGGTGGGTGCATCGGTGGAGCTGTGTAGGTGGAGCTGTGTGGTGGGTGCGTCGGTGGAGATGTGTCGGTGGAGCTGTGTGGTGGGTGCATCGGTGGAGTTGGGTGGTGGGTGCATCGGTGGAGCTGTGTAGGTGGAGCTGTGTGGTGGGTGCATCGGTGGAGCTGTGTAGGTGGAGCTGTGTGGTGGGTGCGTCGGTGGAGCTGTGTCGGTGGAGCTGTGTGGTGGGTGCATCGGTGGAGTTGGGTGGTGGGTGCATCGGTGGAGCTGTGTGGTGGGTGCATCGGTGGATCTGTGTGGTGGATGCATCGGTGGATCTGTGTGGTGGGTGCATCGGTGGAGCTGTGTGGTGGGTGCATCGGTGGAGCTGTGTGGTGGGTGCATCGGTGGAGCTGTGTGGTGGGTGCATCGGTGGAGCTGTGTGGTGGCTGAATCGGTGGAGCTGTGTGGTGGCTGCATCGGTGGAGCTGTGTGGTGGGTGCATCGGTGGAGCTGTGTCGGTGGAGCTGTGTGGTGGCTGCATCGCTGGAGCTGTGTGATGGGTGCATCGCTGCAGCTGTGTAGGTGGAGCTGTGTGGTGGCTGCATCGGTGGAGCTGTGTGGTGGGTGCATCGGTGGAGCTGTGTCGGTGGAGCTGTGTGGTGGGTGCATCGGTGGAGCTGTGTGGTGGGTGCATCAGTGGAGCTGTGTGGTGGGTGCATCGGTGGAGCTGTGTGGTGGGTGCATCGGTGGAGCTGTGTGGTGGATGCATCGGTGGAGCTGTGTGGTGGATGCATCGGTGGAGCTGTGTGGTGGGTGCATTGGTGGAGCTGTGTGGTGGGTGCATTGGTGGAGCTGTGTGGTGTCTGCATCGCTGGAGCTGTTTAGGTGGAGCTGTGTGGTGGGTGCATCGGTGGAGCTGTGTGGTGGGTGCGTCGGTGGAGCTGTGTCGGTGGAGCTGTGTGGTGGGTGCATCGGTGGAGCTGTGTGGTGGCTGCCTCGGTGGAGCTGTGTGGTGGCTGCCTCGGTGGAGCTGTGTGGTGGTTGCATCGGTGGAGCTGTGTGGTGGTTGCATCGGTGGAGCTGTGTGGTGGTTGCATCGGTGGAGCTGTGTGGTGGTTGCATCGGTGGAGCTGTGTGGTGGTTGCATCGGTGGAGCTGTGTGGTGGTTGCATCGGTGGAGCTGTGTAGGTAGATCTGTGTGGTGGGTGCATCGGTGGAGCTGTGTCGGTGGAGCTGTGTGGTGGGTGCATCAGTGGAGTTGGGTGGTGGGTGCATCGGTGGAGCTGTGTAGGTGGAGCTGTGTGGTGGGTGCATCGGTGGAACTGTGTGGTGGGTGCATCAGTGGAACTGTGTGGTGGGTGCATCAGTGGAGCTGTGTGGTGGGTGCCTCGTGGAGCTGTGTAGGTGATGCTGTGTGGTGGGTGCATCGGTGGAGCTGTGTCGGTGGGGCTGTGTGGTGGGTGCGTCGGTGGAGTTGTGTAGGTAGATCTGTGTGGTGGGTGCATCGGTGGAGCTGTGTCGGTGGAGCTGTGTGGTGGGTGCATCGGTGGAGTTGGGTGGTGGGTGCATCGGTGGAGCTGTGTAGGTGGAGCTGTGTGGTGGGTGCATCGGTGGAGCTGTGTAGTTGGAGCTGTATGGTGGGTGCATCGGTGGAGCTGTGTGGTGGGTGCATCGGTGGAGCTGTGTAGGTGGAGCTGTGTGGAGGGTGCATCGGTGGAGCTGTGTGGTGGGTGCATCGGCGGAGCTGTGTGGTGGTTGCATCGGTGGAGCTGTGTGGTGGTTGCATCAGTGGAGCTGTGTAGGTAGATCTGTGTGGTGGGTGCATCGGTGGAGCTGTGTCGGTGGAGCTGTGTGGTGGGTGCATCGGTGGAGTTGGGTGGTGGGTGCATCGGTGGAGCTGGGTGGTGGGTGCATCGGTGGAGCTGTGTGGTGGATGCATCGGTGGAGCTGTGTGGTGGATGCATCGGTGGAGCTGTGTGGTGGGTGCATCGGTGGAGCTGGGTGGTGGATGCATCGGTGGAGCTGTGTGGTGAATGCATCGGTGGAGCTGTGTGGTGGGTGCATCGGTGGAGCTGTGTGGTGGGTGCATCGGTGGAGCTGTGTGGTGGGTGCATCGGTGAAGCTTAGTGGATGCATTGGTGGAGCTGTGTGGTGGGTGCATTGGTGGAGCTTAGTTGGAGCATCGATGGAGCTGGGTGGTGGGTGCATCTGTGGAGCTGGGTGGTGGGTGCATCTGTGGAGCTGGGTGGTGGGTGCATCTGTGGAGGTGGGTGCATCGGTGGAGCTGTGTGGTGGGTGCATCGGTGGAGCTGTGTGGTGGGTGCATCGGTGGACCTGTGTGGTGGGTGCATCGGCGGAGCTGTGTGGTGGGTGCATCGGCGGAGCTGTGTGGTGGGTGCCACGGCTGAGCTGTGTGGTGGGTGCATTGGTGGAGCTGTGTGGTGGGGGCATTGGTGGAGCTTAGTTGGAGCATCGGCAGAGCTGTGTGGTGGGTGCCTCGGCGGAGCTGTGTGGTAGGTGCCTCGGCGGAGCTGTGTGGTGGGTGCCTCGGCGGAGCTGTGTGGTGGGTGCCTCGGCGGAGCTGTGTGGTGGGTGCCTCGGCGGAGCTGTGTGGTGGGTGCATCGGCGGAGCTGTGTGGTGGGTGCATCGGCGGAGCTGTGTGGTGGGTGCATCGGCGGAGCTGTGTGGTGGGTGCATCGGCGGAGCTGTGTGGTGGGTGCATCGGTGGAGCTGTGTCGGTGGAGCTGTGTGGTGGCTGCATCGCTGGAGCTGTGTGATGGTGCATCGCTGGAGCTGTGTAGGTGGAGCTGTGTGGTGGGTGTATCGGTGGAGCTGTGTGGTGGTTGCATCGGTGGAGCTGTGTGGTGGTTGCATCGGTGGAGCTGTGTGGTGGTTGCATCGGTGGAGCTGTGTGGTGGTTGCATCGGTGGAGCTGTGTGGTGGTTGCATCAGTGGAGCTGTGTAGGTAGATCTGTGTGGTGGGTGCATCGGTGGAGCTGTGTCGGTGGAGCTGTGTGGTGGGTGCATCGGTGGAGCTGTGTCGGTGGAGCTGTGTGGTGGGTGCATCAGTGGAGTTGGGTGGTGGGTGCATCGGTGGAGCTGTGTAGGTGGAGCTGTGTGGTGGGTGCATCGGTGGAACTGTGTGGTGGGTGCATCAGTGGAACTGTGTGGTGGGTGCATCAGTGGAGCTGTGTGGTGGGTGCCTCGGTGGAGCTGTGTAGGTGATGCTGTGTGGTGGGTGCATCGGTGGAGCTGTGTCGGTGGGGCTGTGTGGTGGGTGCATCGGTGGAGTTGTGTAGGTAGATCTGTGTGGTGGGTGCATCGGTGGAGCTGTGTCGGTGGAGCTGTGTGGTGGGTGCATCGGTGGAGTTGGGTGGTGGGTGCATCGGTGGAGCTGTGTAGGTGGAGCTGTGTGGTGGGTGCATCGGTGGAGCTGTGTAGTTGGAGCTGTATGGTGGGTGCATCGGTGGAGCTGTGTGGTGGGTGCATCGGTGGAGCTGTGTAGGTGGGGCTGTGTGGAGGGTGCATCGGTGGAGCTGTGTGGTGGGTGCAATCTGCGGAGCTGTGTGGTGGTTGCATCGGTGGAGCTGTGTGGTGGTTGCATCAGTGGAGCTGTGTAGGTAGATCTGTGTGGTGGGTGCATCGGTGGAGCTGTGTCGGTGGAGCTGTGTGGTGGGTGCATCGGTGGAGTTGGTAGGTGGGTGCATCGGTGGAGCTGTGTAGGTGGAGCTGTGTGGTGGGTGCATCGGTGGAGCTGTGTGGACGGTGCATCAGTGGAGCTGTGTGGTGGGTGCCTCGGTGGAGCTGTGTAGGTGAGGCTGTGTGGTGGGTGCATCAGTGGAGCTGTGTCGGTGGAGCTGTGTGGTGGGTGCATCGGTGGAGTTGGGTGGTGGGTGCATCGGTGGAGCTGTGTGGGGGCTGCATCGGTGGAGCTGTGCGGTGGCTGCTTCGGTGGAGCTGTGTGGTGGCTGAATCGGTGGAGCTGTGTGGTGGTTGCATCGGTGGAGCTGTGTGGTGGTTGCATCGGTGGAGCTGTGTGGTGGTTGCATCGGTGGAGCTGTGTGGTGGTTGCATCGGTGGAGCTGTGTGGTGGTTGCATCGGTGGAGCTGTCTCGGTGGAGCTGTGTCGTGGGTGCATCAGTGGAGTTGGGTGATGGGTGCATCGGTGGAGCTGTGTAGGTGGAGCTGTGTGGTGGGTGCATCGGTGGAACTGTGTGGTGGGTGCATCAGTGGAACTGTGTGGTGGGTGCATCAGTGGAGCTGTGTGGTGGGTGCCTCGGTGGAGCTGTGTAGGTGATGCTGTGTGGTGGGTGCATCGGTGGAGCTGTGTCGGTGGGGCTGTGTGGTGGGTGCATCGGTGGAGTTGTGTAGGTAGATCTGTGTGGTGGGTGCATCGGTGGAGCTGTGTCGGTGGAGCTGTGTGGTGGGTGCATCGGTGGAGTTGGGTGGTGGGTGCATCGGTGGAGCTGTGTAGGTGGAGCTGTGTGGTGGGTGCATCGGTGGAGCTGTGTAGTTGGAGCTGTATGGTGGGTGCATCGGTGGAGCTGTGTGGTGGGTGCATCGGTGGAGCTGTGTAGGTGGAGCTGTGTGGAGGGTGCATCGGTGGAGCTGTGTGGTGGGTGCATCGGCGGAGCTGTGTGGTGGGTGCATCGGTGGAGCTGTGTGGTGGGGCTGTGTGGTGGTTGCATCAGTGGAGCTGTGTAGGTAGATCTGTGTGGTGGGTGCATCGGTGGAGCTGTGTCGGTGGAGCTGTGTGGTGGGTGCATCAGTGGAGTTGGGTGGTGGGTGCATCGGTGGAGCTGTGTAGGTGGAGCTGTGTGGTGGGTGCATCGGTGGAACTGTGTGGTGGGTGCATCAGTGGAACTGTGTGGTGGGTGCATCAGTGGAGCTGTGTGGTGGGTGCCTCGGTGGAGCTGTGTAGGTGATGCTGTGTGGTGGGTGCATCGGTGGAGCTGTGTCGGTGGAGCTGTGTGGTGGGTGCATCGGTGGAGTTGGGTGGTGGGTGCATCGGTGGAGCTGTGTCGGAGGAGCTGTGTGGTGGCTGCATCAGTGGAGCTGTGTGGTGGCTGCATCAGTGGAGCTGTGTGGTGGCTGAATCGGTGGAGCTGTGTGGTGGCTGCATCGGTGGAGCTGTGTGGTGGGTGCATCGGTGGAGCTGTGTCGGTGGAGCTGTGTGGTGGCTGCATCGCTGGAGCTGTGTGATGGGTGCATCGCTGCAGCTGTGTAGGTGGAGCTGTGTGGTGGGTGCATCGGTGGAGCTGTGTGGTGGGAGCATCGGTGGAGCTGTGTCGGTGGAGCTGTGTCGTGGGTGCATCGGTGGAGCTGTGTCGGTGGAGCTGTGTGGTGGGTGCATCAGTGGAGCTGTGTGGTGGGTGCATCGGTGGAGCTGTGTCGGTGGAGCTGTGTGGTGGGTGCATCGGTGGAGCTGTGTGGTGGATGCATCGGTGGAGCTGTGTGGTGTATGCATCGGTGGAGCTGTGTGGTGGGTGCATTGGTGGAGCTGTGTGGTGGGTGCATCGGTGGAGCTGTGTGGTGTCTGCATCGCTGGAGCTGTGTAGGTGGAGCTGTGTGGTGGGTGCATCGGTGGAGCTGTGTGGTGTCTGCATCGCTGGAGCTGTGTAGGTGGAGCTGTGTGGTGGGTGCATCGGTGGAGCTGTGTGGTGGGTGCGTCGGTGGAGCTGTGTCGGTGGAGCTGTGTGGTGGGTGCATCAGTGGAGCTGTGTGGTGGGTGCATCAGTGGAGCTGTGTGGTGGGTGCATCGGTGGAGCTGTGTAGGTGGAGCTGTGTGGTGGGTGCGTCGGTGGAGCTGTGTCGGTGGAGCTGTGTGGTGGGTGCATCGGTGGAGTTGGGTGGTGGGTGCATCGGTGGAGCTGTGTAGGTGGAGCTGTGTGGTGGGTGCGTCGGTGGAGCTGTGTCGGTGGAGCTGTGTGGTGGGTGCATCGGTGGAGTTGGGTGGTGGGTGCATCGGTGGAGCTGTGTGGTGGTTGCATCGGTGGATCTGTGTGGTGGATGCATCGGTGGATCTGTGTGGTGGGTGCATCGGTGGAGCTGTGTGGTGGGTGCATCGGTGGAGCTGTGTGGTGGGTGCATCGGTGGAGCTGTGTGGTGGGTGCATCGGTGGAGCTGTGTGGTGGCTGAATCGGTGGAGCTGTGTGGTGGCTGCATCGGTGGAGCTGTGTGGTGGGTGCATCGGTGGAGCTGTGTCGGTGGAGCTGTGTGGTGGCTGCATCGCTGGAGCTGTGTGATGGGTGCATCGCTGCAGCTGTGTAGGTGGAGCTGTGTGGTGGCTGCATCGGTGGAGCTGTGTGGTGGGTGCATCGGTGGAGCTGTGTCGGTGGAGCTGTGTGGTGGGTGCATCGGTGGAGCTGTGTGGTGGGTGCATCAGTGGAGCTGTGTGGTGGGTGCATCGGTGGAGCTGTGTGGTGGGTGCATCGGTGGAGCTGTGTGGTGGATGCATTGGTGGAGCTGTGTGGTGGATGCATCGGTGGAGCTGTGTGGTGGGTGCATTGGTGGAGCTGTGTGGTGGGTGCATCGGTGGAGCTGTGTGGTGTCTGCATCGCTGGAGCTGTTTAGGTGGAGCTGTGTGGTGGGTGCATCGGTGGAGCTGTGTGGTGGGTGCGTCGGTGGAGCTGTGTCGGTGGAGCTGTGTGGTGGGTGCATCGGTGGAGCTGTGTGGTGGCTGCCTCGGTGGAGCTGTGTGGTGGTTGCATCAGTGGAGCTGTGTGGTGGTTGCATCGGTGGAGCTGTGTGGTGGTTGCATCGGTGGAGCTGTGTGGTGGTTGCATCGGTGGAGCTGTGTGGTGGTTGCATCGGTGGAGCTGTGTGGTGGTTGCATCGGTGGAGCTGTGTGGTGGTTGCATCGGTGGAGCTGTGTAGGTAGATCTGTGGGGTGGGTGCATCGGTGGAGCTGTGTCGGTGGAGCTGTGTGGTGGGTGCATCAGTGGAGTTGGGTGGTGGGTGCATCGGTGGAGCTGTGTAGGTGGAGCTGTGTGGTGGGTGCATCGGTGGAACTGTGTGGTGGGTGCATCAGTGGAACTGTGTGGTGGGTGCATCAGTGGAGCTGTGTGGTGGGTGCCTCGTGGAGCTGTGTAGGTGATGCTGTGTGGTGGGTGCATCGGTGGAGCTGTGTCGGTGGGGCTGTGTGGTGGGTGCGTCGGTGGAGTTGTGTAGGTAGATCTGTGTGGTGGGTGCATCGGTGGAGCTGTGTCGGTGGAGCTGTGTGGTGGGTGCATCGGTGGAGTTGGGTGGTGGGTGCATCGGTGGAGCTGTGTAGGTGGAGCTGTGTGGTGGGTGCATCGGTGGAGCTGTGTAGTTGGAGCTGTATGGTGGGTGCATCGGTGGAGCTGTGTGGTGGGTGCATCGGTGGAGCTGTGTAGGTGGAGCTGTGTGGAGGGTGCATCGGTGGAGCTGTGTGGTGGGTGCATCGGCGGAGCTGTGTGGTGGTTGCATCGGTGGAGCTGTGTGGTGGTTGCATCAGTGGAGCTGTGTAGGTAGATCTGTGTGGTGGGTGCATCGGTGGAGCTGTGTCGGTGGAGCTGTGTGGTGGGTGCATCGGTGGAGTTGGGTGGTGGGTGCATCGGTGGAGCTGGGTGGTGGGTGCATCGGTGGAGCTGTGTAGGTGGAGCTGTGTGGTGGGTGCATCGGTGGAGCTGTGTGGTGGGTGCATCAGTGGAGCTGTGTGGTGGGTGCATCAGTGGAGCGGTGTCGGTGGAGCTGTGTGGTGGGTGCATCGGTGGAGTTGGGTGGTGGGTGCATCGGTGGAGCTGTGTCGGAGGAGCTGTGTGGTGGCTGCATCGATGGAGCTGTGTGGTGGCTGCATCGGTGGAGCTGTGTGGTGGCTGCTTCGGTGGAGCTGTGTGGTGGCTGAATAGGTGGAGCTGTGTGGTGGCTGCATCGGTGGAGCTGTGTGGTGGGTGCATCGGTGGAGCTGTGTCGGTGGAGCTGTGTGGTGGCTGCATTGCTGGAGCTGTGTGATGGGTGCATCGCTGCAGCTGTGTAGGTGGAGCTGTGTGGTGGGTGCATCGGTGGAGCTGTGTGGTGGGTGCATCGGTGGAGCTGTGTGGTGGGTGCATCGGTGGAGCTGTGTCGGTGGAGCTGTGTGGTGGGTGCATCGGTGGAGCTGTGTGGTGGGTGCATCAGTGGAGCTGTGTGGTGGGTGCATCGGTGGAGCTGTGTAGGTGGAGCTGTGTGGTGGGTGCGTCGGTGGAGCTGTGTGGTGGATGCATCGGTGGAGCTGTGTGGTGGATGTATCGGTGGAGCTGTGTGGTGGGTGCATCGGTGGAGCTGTGTGGTGGGTGCATCGGTGGAGCTGTGTGGTGGGTGCATCGGTGGAGCTCTGTCGGTGGAGCTGTGTGGTGGTTGCATCGGTGGAGCTGTGTGGTGGTTGCATCAGTGGAGCTGTGTAGGTAGATCTGTGTGGTGGGTGCATCGCTGCAGCTGTGTAGGTGGAGCTGTGTGGTGGGTGCATCGGTGGAGCTGTGTGGTGGGTGTGTCGGTGGAGCTGTGTCGGTGGAGCTGTGTGGTGGGTGCATCAGTGGAGCTCTGTGGTGGGTGTATCAGTAGAGCTGTGTGGTGGGTGCATCGGTGGAGCTGTGTAGGTGGAGCTGTGTGAAGGGTGCGTCGGTGGAGCTGTGTCGGTGGAGCTGTGTGGTGGGTGCATCGGTGGAGTTGGGTGCATCGGTGGAGCTGTGTGGTGGGTGCATCTGTGGATCTGTGTGGTGGATGCATCGGTGGATCTGTGTGGTGGGTGCATCGGTGGAGCTGTGTGGTGGATGCATCGGTGGAGCTGTGTGGTGGATGCATCGGTGGAGCTGTGTGGTGGGTGCATCGGTGGAGCTGGGTGGTGGATGCATCGGTGGAGCTGTGTAGGTGGAGCTGTGTGGTGGGTGCGTCGGTGGAGCTGTGTGGTGGATGCATCGGTGGAGCTGTGTGGTGGGTGCATCGGTGGAGCTGTGTGGTGGGTGCATCGGTGGAGCTGTGTGGTGGGTGCATCGGTGGAGCTGTGTGGTGGGTGCATCGGTGGAGCTCTGTCGGTGGAGCTGTGTGGTGGTTGCATCGGTGGAGCTGTGTGGTGGTTGCATCAGTGGAGCTGTGTAGGTAGATCTGTGTGGTGGGTGCATCGCTGCAGCTGTGTAGGTGGAGCTGTGTGGTGGGTGCATCGGTGGAGCTGTGTGGTGGGTGTGTCGGTGGAGCTGTGTGGTGGGTGCATCAGTGGAGCTCTGTGGTGGGTGTATCAGTAGAGCTGTGTGGTGGGTGCATCGGTGGAGCTGTGTAGGTGGAGCTGTGTGAAGGGTGCGTCGGTGGAGCTGTGTCGGTGGAGCTGTGTGGTGGGTGCATCGGTGGAGTTGGGTGCATCGGTGGAGCTGTGTGGTGGGTGCATCTGTGGATCTGTGTGGTGGATGCATCGGTGGATCTGTGTGGTGGGTGCATCGGTGGAGCTGTGTGGTGGATGCATCGGTGGAGCTGTGTGGTGGGTGCATCGGTGGAGCTGTGTGGTGGGTGCATCGGTGGAGCTGTGTGGTGGGTGCATCGGTGAAGCTTAGTGGATGCATTGGTGGAGCTGTGTGGTGGGTGCATTGGTGGAGCTTAGTTGGAGCATCGATGGAGCTGGGTGGTGGGTGCATCTGTGGAGCTGGGTGGTGGGTGCATCTGTGGAGCTGGGTGGTGGGTGCATCTGTGGAGGTGGGTGCATCGGTGGAGCTGTGTGGTGGGTGCATCGGTGGAGCTGTGTGGTGGGTGCATCGGTGGACCTGTGTGGTGGGTGCATCGGCGGAGCTGTGTGGTGGGTGCATCGGCGGAGCTGTGTGGTGGGTGCCACGGCTGAGCTGTGTGGTGGGTGCATTGGTGGAGCTGTGTGGTGGGGGCATTGGTGGAGCTTAGTTGGAGCATCGGCAGAGCTGTGTGGTGGGTGCCTCGGCGGAGCTGTGTGGTGGGTGCCTCGGCGGAGCTGTGTGGTGGGTGCCTCGGCGGAGCTGTGTGGTGGGTGCCTCGGCGGAGCTGTGTGGTGGGTGCCTCGGCGGAGCTGTGTGGTGGGTGCATCGGCGGAGCTGTGTGGTGGGTGCATCGGCGGAGCTGTGTGGTGGGTGCATCGGTGGAGCTGTGTCGGTGGAGCTGTGTGGTGGCTGCATCGCTGGAGCTGTGTGATGGTGCATCGCTGGAGCTGTGTAGGTGGAGCTGTGTGGTGGTTGCATCGGTGGAGCTGTGTGGTGGTTGCATCGGTGGAGCTGTGTGGTGGTTGCATCGGTGGAGCTGTGTGGTGGTTGCATCGGTGGAGCTGTGTGGTGGTTGCATCGGTGGAGCTGTGTGGTGGTTGCATCGGTGGAGCTGTGTGGTGGTTGCATCAGTGGAGCTGTGTAGGTAGATCTGTGTGGTGGGTGCATCGGTGGAGCTGTGTCGGTGGAGCTGTGTGGTGGGTGCATCAGTGGAGTTGGGTGGTGGGTGCATCGGTGGAGCTGTGTAGGTGGAGCTGTGTGGTGGGTGCATCGGTGGAACTGTGTGGTGGGTGCATCAGTGGAACTGTGTGGTGGGTGCATCAGTGGAACTGTGTGGTGGGTGCATCAGTGGAGCTGTGTGGTGGGTGCCTCGGTGGAGCTGTGTAGGTGATGCTGTGTGGTGGGTGCATCGGTGGAGCTGTGTCGGTGGGGCTGTGTGGTGGGTGCATCGGTGGAGTTGTGTAGGTAGATCTGTGTGGTGGGTGCATCGGTGGAGCTGTGTTGGTGGAGCTGTGTGGTGGGTGCATCGGTGGAGTTGGGTGGTGGGTGCATCGGTGGAGCTGTGTAGGTGGAGCTGTGTGGTGGGTGCATCGGTGGAGCTGTGTAGTTGGAGCTGTATGGTGGGTGCATCGGTGGAGCTGTGTGGTGGGTGCATCGGTGGAGCTGTGTAGGTGGAGCTGTGTGGAGGGTGCATCGGTGGAGCTGTGTGGTGGGTGCATCGGCAGAGCTGTGTGGTGGGTGCATCGGTGGAGCTGTGTGGTGGTTGCATCAGTGGAGCTGTGTAGGTAGATCTGTGTGGTGGGTGCATCGGTGGAGCTGTGTCGGTGGAGCTGTGTGGTGGGTGCATCGGTGGAGTTGGGTGGTGGGTGCATCGGTGGAGCTGTGTAGGTGGAGCTGTGTGGTGGGTGCATCGGTGGAGCTGTGTGGTGGGTGCATCAGTGGAGCTGTGTGGTGGGTGCCTCGGTGGAGCTGTGTAGGTGAGGCTGTGTGGTGGGTGCATCAGTGGAGCTGTGTCGGTGGAGCTGTGTGGTGGGTGCATCGGTGGAGTTGGGTGGTGGGTGCATCGGTGGAGCTGTGTGGTGGCTGCATCGGTGGAGCTGTGCGGTGGCTGCTTCGGTGGAGCTGTGTGGTGGCTGAATCGGTGGAGCTGTGTGGTGGTTGCATCGGTGGAGCTGTGTGGTGGTTGCATCGGTGGAGCTGTGTGGTGGTTGCATCGGTGGAGCTGTGTGGTGGTTGCATCGGTGGAGCTGTGTGGTGGTTGCATCAGTGGAGCTGTGTAGGTAGATCTGTGTGGTGGGTGCATCGGTGGAGCTGTCTCGGTGGAGCTGTGTCGTGGGTGCATCAGTGGAGTTGGGTGGTGGGTGCATCGGTGGAGCTGTGTAGGTGGAGCTGTGTGGTGGGTGCATCGGTGGAACTGTGTGGTGGGTGCATCAGTGGAACTGTGTGGTGGGTGCATCAGTGGAGCTGTGTGGTGGGTGCCTCGGTGGAGCTGTGTAGGTGATGCTGTGTGGTGGGTGCATCGGTGGAGCTGTGTCGGTGGGGCTGTGTGGTGGGTGCATCGGTGGAGTTGTGTAGGTAGATCTGTGTGGTGGGTGCATCGGTGGAGCTGTGTCGGTGGAGCTGTGTGGTGGGTGCATCGGTGGAGTTGGGTGGTGGGTGCATCGGTGGAGCTGTGTAGGTGGAGCTGTGTGGTGGGTTCATCGGTGGAGCTGTGTAGTTGGAGCTGTATGGTGGGTGCATCGGTGGAGCTGTGTGGTGGGTGCATCGGTGGAGCTGTGTAGGTGGAGCTGTGTGGAGGGTGCATCGGTGGAGCTGTGTGGTGGGTGCATCGGCGGAGCTGTGTGGTGGGTGCAT
Source organism: Lissotriton vulgaris (assembly GCF_964263255.1). Lineage (NCBI taxonomy): Eukaryota > Metazoa > Chordata > Amphibia > Caudata > Salamandridae > Lissotriton > Lissotriton vulgaris. The sequence continues at coordinate 51,285 of NW_028253547.1, forward strand.
CGGTGGAGCTGTGTGGTGGGGCTGTGTGGTGGTTGCATCAGTGGAGCTGTGTAGGTAGATCTGTGTGGTGGGTGCATCGGTGGAGCTGTGTCGGTGGAGCTGTGTGGTGGGTGCATCAGTGGAGTTGGGTGGTGGGTGCATCGGTGGAGCTGTGTAGGTGGAGCTGTGTGGTGGGTGCATCGGTGGAACTGTGTGGTGGGTGCATCAGTGGAACTGTGTGGTGGGTGCATCAGTGGAGCTGTGTGGTGGGTGCCTCGGTGGAGCTGTGTAGGTGATGCTGTGTGGTGGGTGCATCGGTGGAGCTGCGTCGGTGGAGCTGTGTGGTGGGTGCATCGGTGGAGTTGGGTGGTGGGTGCATCGGTGGAGCTGTGTCGGAGGAGCTGTGTGGTGGCTGCATCAGTGGAGCTGTGTGGTGGCTGCATCGGTGGAGCTGTGTGGTGGCTGAATCGGTGGAGCTGTGTGGTGGCTGCATCGGTGGAGCTGTGTGGTGGGTGCATCGGTGGAGCTGTGTCGGTGGAGCTGTGTGGTGGCTGCATCGCTGGAGCTGTGTGATGGGTGCATCGCTGCAGCTGTGTAGGTGGAGCTGTGTGGTGGGTACATCGGTGGAGCTGTGTGGTGGGTGCATCGGTGGAGCTGTGTCGGTGGAGCTGTGTGGTGGGTGCATCGGTGGAGCTGTGTGGTGGGTGCATCAGTGGAGCTGTGTGGTGGGTGCATCGGTGGAGCTGTGTCGGTGAAGCTGTGTGGTCGGTGCATCGGTGGAGCTGTGTCGGTGAAGCTGTGTGGTCGGTGCATCGGTGGAGCTGTGTGGTGGATGCATCGGTGGAGCTGTGTGGTGGGTGCATCGGTGGAGCTGTGTGGTGGGTGCATCGGTGGAGCTGTGTGGTGTCTGCATCGCTGGAGCTGTGTAGGTGGAGCTGTGTGGTGGGTGCATCGGTGGAGCTGTGTGGTGGGTGCGTCGGTGGAGCTGTGTCGGTGGAGCTGTGTGGTGGGTGCATCAGTGGAGCTGTGTGGTGGGTGCATCAGTGGAGCTGTGTGGTGGGTGCGTCGGTGGAGCTGTGTCGGTGGAGCTGTGTGGTGGGTGCATCGGTGGAGTTGGGTGGTGGGTGCATCGGTGGAGCTGTGTGGTGGGTGCATCGGTGGATCTGTGTGGTGGATGCATCGGTGGATCTGTGTGGTGGATGCATCGGTGGATCTGTGTGGTGGGTGCATCGGTGGAGCTGTGTGGTGGGTGCATCGGTGGAGCTGTGTGGTGGGTGCATCGGTGGAGCTGTGTGGTGGGTGCATCGGTGGAGCTGTGTGGTGGCTGCATCGGTGGAGCTGTGTGGTGGCTGCATCGGTGGAGCTGTGTGGTGGTTGCCTCGGTGGAGCTGTGTGGTGGCTGCATCGCTGGAGCTGTGTGATGGGTGCATCGCTGCAGCTGTGTAGGTGGAGCTGTGTGGTGGGTGCATCGGTGGAGCTGTGTGGTGGGTGCATCGGTGGAGCTGTGTCGGTGGAGCTGTGTGGTGGGTGCATCAGTGGAGCTGTGTGGTGAGTGCATCGGTGGAGCTGTGTGGTGGGTGCATCGGTGGAGCTGTGTGGTGGATGCATCGGTGGAGCTGTGTGGTGGATGCATCGGTGGAGCTGTGTGGTGGATGCATCGGTGGAGCTGTGTGGTGTCTGCATCGCTGGAGCTGTGTAGGTGGAGCTGTGTGGTGGGTGCATCGGTGGAGCTGTGTGGGGGGTGCATCGGTGGAGCTGTGTGGTGGGTGCGTCGGTGGAGCTGTGTCGGTGGAGCTGTGTGGTGGGTGCATCAGTGGAGCTGTGTGGTGGGTGCATCAGTGGAGCTGTGTGGTGGGTGCATCGGTGGAGCTGTGTAGGTGGAGCTGTGTGGTGGGTGCGTCGGTGGAGCTGTGTCGGTGGAGCTGTGTGGTGGGTGCATCGGTGGAGTTGGGTGGTGGGTGCATCGGTGGAGCTGTGTGGTGGGTGCATCGGTGGATCTGTGTGGTGGATGCATCGGTGGATCTGTGTGGTGGGTGCATCGGTGGAGTTGTGTGGTGGGTGCATCGGTGGAGCTGTGTGGTGGGTGCATCGGTGGAGCTGTGTGGTGGGTGCATCGGTGGAGCTGTGTGGTGGGTGCATCGGTGGAGCTGTGTGGTGGGTGCATCGGTGAAGCTGTGTGGTGGGTGCATCAGTGAAGCTTAGTGGATGCATTGGTGGAGCTGTGTGGTGGGTGCATTGGTGGAGCTTATTTGGAGCATCGATGGAGCTGGGTGGTGGGTGCATCTATGGAGCTGGGTGGTGGGTGCATCTGTGGAGCTGGGTGGTGGGTGCATCTGTGGAGCTGGGTGGTGGGTGCATCTGTGGAGCTGGGTGGTGGGTGCATCTGTGGAGCTGGGTGGTGGGTGCATCTGTGGAGCTGGGTGGTGGGTGCATCTGTGGAGGTGGGTGCATCGGTGGAGCTGTGTGGTGGGTGCATCGGTGGAGCTGTGTGGTGGGTGCATCGGTGGAGCTGTGTGGTGGGTGCATCGGTGGAGCTCTGTCGGTGGAGCTGTGTGGTGGTTGCATCGGTGGAGCTGTGTGGTGGTTGCATCAGTGGAGCTGTGTAGGTAGATCTGTGTGGTGGGTGCATCGCTGCAGCTGTGTAGGTGGAGCTGTGTGGTGGGTGCATCGGTGGAGCTGTGTGGTGGTGTGTCGGTGGAGCTGTGTCGGTGGAGCTGTGTGGTGGGTGCATCAGTGGAGCTCTGTGGTGGGTGTATCAGTAGAGCTGTGTGGTGGGTGCATCGGTGGAGCTGTGTAGGTGGAGCTGTGTGAAGGGTGCGTCGGTGGAGCTGTGTCGGTGGAGCTGTGTGGTGGGTGCATCAGTGGAGTTGGGTGCATCGGTGGAGCTGTGTGGTGGGTGCATCTGTGGATCTGTGTGGTGGATGCATCGGTGGATCTGTGTGGTGGGTGCATCGGTGGAGCTGTGTGGTGGATGCATCGGTGGAGCTGTGTGGTGGATGCATCGGTGGAGCTGTGTGGTGGGTGCATCGGTGGAGCTGGGTGGTGGATGCATCGGTGGAGCTGTGTAGGTGGAGCTGTGTGGTGGGTGCGTCGGTGGAGCTGTGTGGTGGATGCATCGGTGGAGCTGTGTGGTGGGTGCATCGGTGGAGCTGTGTGGTGGTTGCATCGGTGGAGCTGTGTGGTGGTTGCATCAGTGGAGCTGTGTAGGTAGATCTGTGTGGTGGGTGCATCGGTGGAGCTGTGTCGGTGGAGCTGTGTGGTGGGTGCATCGGTGGAGCTGTGTCGGTGGAGCTGTGTGGTGGGTGCATCAGTGGAGTTGGGTGGTGGGTGCATCGGTGGAGCTGTGTAGGTGGAGCTGTGTGGTGGGTGCATCGGTGGAACTGTGTGGTGGGTGCATCAGTGGAACTGTGTGGTGGGTGCATCAGTGGAGCTGTGTGGTGGGTGCCTCGGTGGAGCTGTGTAGGTGATGCTGTGTGGTGGGTGCATCGGTGGAGCTGTGTCGGTGGGGCTGTGTGGTGGGTGCATCGGTGGAGTTGTGTAGGTAGATCTGTGTGGTGGGTGCATCGGTGGAGCTGTGTCGGTGGAGCTGTGTGGTGGGTGCATCGGTGGAGTTGGGTGGTGGGTGCATCGGTGGAGCTGTGTAGGTGGAGCTGTGTGGTGGGTGCATCGGTGGAGCTGTGTAGTTGGAGCTGTATGGTGGGTGCATCGGTGGAGCTGTGTGGTGGGTGCATCGGTGGAGCTGTGTAGGTGGGGCTGTGTGGAGGGTGCATCGGTGGAGCTGTGTGGTGGGTGCAATCTGCGGAGCTGTGTGGTGGTTGCATCGGTGGAGCTGTGTGGTGGTTGCATCAGTGGAGCTGTGTAGGTAGATCTGTGTGGTGGGTGCATCGGTGGAGCTGTGTCGGTGGAGCTGTGTGGTGGGTGCATCGGTGGAGTTGGTAGGTGGGTGCATCGGTGGAGCTGTGTAGGTGGAGCTGTGTGGTGGGTGCATCGGTGGAGCTGTGTGGACGGTGCATCAGTGGAGCTGTGTGGTGGGTGCCTCGGTGGAGCTGTGTAGGTGAGGCTGTGTGGTGGGTGCATCAGTGGAGCTGTGTCGGTGGAGCTGTGTGGTGGGTGCATCGGTGGAGTTGGGTGGTGGGTGCATCGGTGGAGCTGTGTGGGGGCTGCATCGGTGGAGCTGTGCGGTGGCTGCTTCGGTGGAGCTGTGTGGTGGCTGAATCGGTGGAGCTGTGTGGTGGTTGCATCGGTGGAGCTGTGTGGTGGTTGCATCGGTGGAGCTGTGTGGTGGTTGCATCGGTGGAGCTGTATGGTGGTTGCATCGGTGGAGCTGTGTGGTGGTTGCATCGGTGGAGCTGTCTCGGTGGAGCTGTGTCGTGGGTGCATCAGTGGAGTTGGGTGATGGGTGCATCGGTGGAGCTGTGTAGGTGGAGCTGTGTGGTGGGTGCATCGGTGGAACTGTGTGGTGGGTGCATCAGTGGAACTGTGTGGTGGGTGCATCAGTGGAGCTGTGTGGTGGGTGCCTCGGTGGAGCTGTGTAGGTGATGCTGTGTGGTGGGTGCATCGGTGGAGCTGTGTCGGTGGGGCTGTGTGGTGGGTGCATCGGTGGAGTTGTGTAGGTAGATCTGTGTGGTGGGTGCATCGGTGGAGCTGTGTCGGTGGAGCTGTGTGGTGGGTGCATCGGTGGAGTTGGGTGGTGGGTGCATCGGTGGAGCTGTGTAGGTGGAGCTGTGTGGTGGGTGCATCGGTGGAGCTGTGTAGTTGGAGCTGTATGGTGGGTGCATCGGTGGAGCTGTGTGGTGGGTGCATCGGTGGAGCTGTGTAGGTGGAGCTGTGTGGAGGGTGCATCGGTGGAGCTGTGTGGTGGGTGCATCGGCGGAGCTGTGTGGTGGGTGCATCGGTGGAGCTGTGTGGTGGGGCTGTGTGGTGGTTGCATCAGTGGAGCTGTGTAGGTAGATCTGTGTGGTGGGTGCATCGGTGGAGCTGTGTCGGTGGAGCTGTGTGGTGGGTGCATCAGTGGAGTTGGGTGGTGGGTGCATCGGTGGAGCTGTGTAGGTGGAGCTGTGTGGTGGGTGCATCGGTGGAACTGTGTGGTGGGTGCATCAGTGGAACTGTGTGGTGGGTGCATCAGTGGAGCTGTGTGGTGGGTGCCTCGGTGGAGCTGTGTAGGTGATGCTGTGTGGTGGGTGCATCGGTGGAGCTGTGTCGGTGGAGCTGTGTGGTGGGTGCATCGGTGGAGTTGGGTGGTGGGTGCATCGGTGGAGCTGTGTCGGAGGAGCTGTGTGGTGGCTGCATCAGTGGAGCTGTGTGATGGCTGCATCAGTGGAGCTGTGTGGTGGCTGAATCGGTGGAGCTGTGTGGTGGCTGCATCGGTGGAGCTGTGTGGTGGGTGCATCGGTGGAGCTGTGTCGGTGGAGCTGTGTGGTGGCTGCATCGCTGGAGCTGTGTGATGGGTGCATCGCTGCAGCTGTGTAGGTGGAGCTGTGTGGTGGGTGCATCGGTGGAGCTGTGTGGTGGGAGCATCGGTGGAGCTGTGTCGGTGGAGCTGTGTCGTGGGTGCATCGGTGGAGCTGTGTCGGTGGAGCTGTGTGGTGGGTGCATCAGTGGAGCTGTGTGGTGGGTGCATCGGTGGAGCTGTGTCGGTGGAGCTGTGTGGTGGGTGCATCGGTGGAGCTGTGTGGTGGATGCATCGGTGGAGCTGTGTGGTGTATGCATCGGTGGAGCTGTGTGGTGGGTGCATTGGTGGAGCTGTGTGGTGGGTGCATCGGTGGAGCTGTGTGGTGTCTGCATCGCTGGAGCTGTGTAGGTGGAGCTGTGTGGTGGGTGCATCGGTGGAGCTGTGTGGTGTCTGCATCGCTGGAGCTGTGTAGGTGGAGCTGTGTGGTGGGTGCATCGGTGGAGCTGTGTGGTGGGTGCGTCGGTGGAGCTGTGTCGGTGGAGCTGTGTGGTGGGTGCATCAGTGGAGCTGTGTGGTGGGTGCATCAGTGGAGCTGTGTGGTGGGTGCATCGGTGGAGCTGTGTAGGTGGAGCTGTGTGGTGGGTGCGTCGGTGGAGCTGTGTCGGTGGAGCTGTGTGGTGGGTGCATCGGTGGAGTTGGGTGGTGGGTGCATCGGTGGAGCTGTGTAGGTGGAGCTGTGTGGTGGGTGCATCGGTGGAGCTGTGTAGGTGGAGCTGTGTGGTGGGTGCGTCGGTGGAGCTGTGTCGGTGGAGCTGTGTGGTGGGTGCATCGGTGGAGTTGGGTGGTGGGTGCATCGGTGGAGCTGTGTGGTGGTTGCATCGGTGGATCTGTGTGGTGGATGCATCGGTGGATCTGTGTGGTGGGTGCATCGGTGGAGCTGTGTGGTGGGTGCATCGGTGGAGCTGTGTGGTGGGTGCATCGGTGGAGCTGTGTGGTGGGTGCATCGGTGGAGCTGTGTGGTGGCTGAATCGGTGGAGCTGTGTGGTGGCTGCATCGGTGGAGCTGTGTGGTGGGTGCATCGGTGGAGCTGTGTCGGTGGAGCTGTGTGGTGGCTGCATCGCTAGAGCTGTGTGATGGGTGCATCGCTGCAGCTGTGTAGGTGGAGCTGTGTGGTGGCTGCATCGGTGGAGCTGTGTGGTGGGTGCATCGGTGGAGCTGTGTCGGTGGAGCTGTGTGGTGGGTGCATCGGTGGAGCTGTGTGGTGGGTGCATCAGTGGAGCTGTGTGGTGGGTGCATCGGTGGAGCTGTGTGGTGGGTGCATCGGTGGAGCTGTGTGGTGGATGCATTGGTGGAGCTGTGTGGTGGATGCATCGGTGGAGCTGTGTGGTGGGTGCATTGGTGGAGCTGTGTGGTGGGTGCATCGGTGGAGCTGTGTGGTGTCTGCATCGCTGGAGCTGTTTAGGTGGAGCTGTGTGGTGGGTGCATCGGTGGAGCTGTGTGGTGGGTGCGTCGGTGGAGCTGTGTCGGTGGAGCTGTGTGGTGGGTGCATCGGTGGAGCTGTGTGGTGGCTGCCTCGGTGGAGCTGTGTGGTGGTTGCATCAGTGGAGCTGTGTGGTGGTTGCATCAGTGGAGCTGTGTGGTGGTTGCATCGGTGGAGCTGTGTGGTGGTTGCATCGGTGGAGCTGTGTGGTGGTTGCATCGGTGGAGCTGTGTGGTGGTTGCATCGGTGGAGCTGTGTGGTGGTTGCATCGGTGGAGCTGTGTAGGTAGATCTGTGGGGTGGGTGCATCGGTGGAGCTGTGTCGGTGGAGCTGTGTGGTGGGTGCATCAGTGGAGTTGGGTGGTGGGTGCATCGGTGGAGCTGTGTAGGTGGAGCTGTGTGGTGGGTGCATCGGTGGAACTGTGTGGTGGGTGCATCAGTGGAACTGTGTGGTGGGTGCATCAGTGGAGCTGTGTGGTGGGTGCCTCGTGGAGCTGTGTAGGTGATGCTGTGTGGTGGGTGCATCGGTGGAGCTGTGTCGGTGGGGCTGTGTGGTGGGTGCGTCGGTGGAGTTGTGTAGGTAGATCTGTGTGGTGGGTGCATCGGTGGAGCTGTGTCGGTGGAGCTGTGTGGTGGGTGCATCGGTGGAGTTGGGTGGTGGGTGCATCGGTGGAGCTGTGTAGGTGGAGCTGTGTGGTGGGTGCATCGGTGGAGCTGTGTAGTTGGAGCTGTATGGTGGGTGCATCGGTGGAGCTGTGTGGTGGGTGCATCGGTGGAGCTGTGTAGGTGGAGCTGTGTGGAGGGTGCATCGGTGGAGCTGTGTGGTGGGTGCATCGGCGGAGCTGTGTGGTGGTTGCATCGGTGGAGCTGTGTGGTGGTTGCATCAGTGGAGCTGTGTAGGTAGATCTGTGTGGTGGGTGCATCGGTGGAGCTGTGTCGGTGGAGCTGTGTGGTGGGTGCATCGGTGGAGTTGGGTGGTGGGTGCATCGGTGGAGCTGGGTGGTGGGTGCATCGGTGGAGCTGTGTAGGTGGAGCTGTGTGGTGGGTGCATCGGTGGAGCTGTGTGGTGGGTGCATCAGTGGAGCTGTGTGGTGGGTGCATCAGTGGAGCGGTGTCGGTGGAGCTGTGTGGTGGGTGCATCGGTGGAGTTGGGTGGTGGGTGCATCGGTGGAGCTGTGTCGGAGGAGCTGTGTGGTGGCTGCATCGATGGAGCTGTGTGGTGGCTGCATCGGTGGAGCTGTGTGGTGGCTGCTTCGGTGGAGCTGTGTGGTGGCTGAATAGGTGGAGCTGTGTGGTGGCTGCATCGGTGGAGCTGTGTGGTGGGTGCATCGGTGGAGCTGTGTCGGTGGAGCTGTGTGGTGGCTGCATTGCTGGAGCTGTGTGATGGGTGCATCGCTGCAGCTGTGTAGGTGGAGCTGTGTGGTGGGTGCATCGGTGGAGCTGTGTGGTGGGTGCATCGGTGGAGCTGTGTGGTGGGTGCATCGGTGGAGCTGTGTCGGTGGAGCTGTGTGGTGGGTGCATCGGTGGAGCTGTGTGGTGGGTGCATCAGTGGAGCTGTGTGGTGGGTGCATCGGTGGAGCTGTGTAGGTGGAGCTGTGTGGTGGGTGCGTCGGTGGAGCTGTGTGGTGGATGCATCGGTGGAGCTGTGTGGTGGATGTATCGGTGGAGCTGTGTGGTGGGTGCATCGGTGGAGCTGTGTGGTGGGTGCATCGGTGGAGCTGTGTGGTGGGTGCATCGGTGGAGCTCTGTCGGTGGAGCTGTGTGGTGGTTGCATCGGTGGAGCTGTGTGGTGGTTGGATCAGTGGAGCTGTGTAGGTAGATCTGTGTGGTGGGTGCATCGCTGCAGCTGTGTAGGTGGAGCTGTGTGGTGGGTGCATCGGTGGAGCTGTGTGGTGGGTGTGTCGGTGGAGCTGTGTCGGTGGAGCTGTGTGGTGGGTGCATCAGTGGAGCTCTGTGGTGGGTGTATCAGTAGAGCTGTGTGGTGGGTGCATCGGTGGAGCTGTGTAGGTGGAGCTGTGTGAAGGGTGCGTCGGTGGAGCTGTGTCGGTGGAGCTGTGTGGTGGGTGCATCGGTGGAGTTGGGTGCATCGGTGGAGCTGTGTGGTGGGTGCATCTGTGGATCTGTGTGGTGGATGCATCGGTGGATCTGTGTGGTGGGTGCATCGGTGGAGCTGTGTGGTGGATGCATCGGTGGAGCTGTGTGGTGGATGCATCGGTGGAGCTGTGTGGTGGATGCATCGGTGGAGCTGTGTGGTGGGTGCATCGGTGGAGCTGGGTGGTGGATGCATCGGTGGAGCTGTGTAGGTGGAGCTGTGTGGTGGGTGCGTCGGTGGAGCTGTGTGGTGGATGCATCGGTGGAGCTGTGTGGTGGGTGCATCGGTGGAGCTGTGTGGTGGGTGCATCGGTGGAGCTGTGTGGTGGGTGCATCGGTGGAGCTGTGTGGTGGGTGCATCGGTGGAGCTCTGTCGGTGGAGCTGTGTGGTGGTTGCATCGGTGGAGCTGTGTGGTGGTTGCATCAGTGGAGCTGTGTAGGTAGATCTGTGTGGTGGGTGCATCGCTGCAGCTGTGTAGGTGGAGCTGTGTGGTGGGTGCATCGGTGGAGCTGTGTGGTGGGTGTGTCGGTGGAGCTGTGTCGGTGGAGCTGTGTGGTGGGTGCATCAGTGGAGCTCTGTGGTGGGTGTATCAGTAGAGCTGTGTGGTGGGTGCATCGGTGGAGCTGTGTAGGTGGAGCTGTGTGAAGGGTGCGTCGGTGGAGCTGTGTCGGTGGAGCTGTGTGGTGGGTGCATCGGTGGAGTTGGGTGCATCGGTGGAGCTGTGTGGTGGGTGCATCTGTGGATCTGTGTGGTGGATGCATCGGTGGATCTGTGTGGTGGGTGCATCGGTGGAGCTGTGTGGTGGATGCATCGGTGGAGCTGTGTGGTGGGTGCATCGGTGGAGCTGTGTGGTGGGTGCATCGGTGGAGCTGTGTGGTGGGTGCATCGGTGAAGCTTAGTGGATGCATTGGTGGAGCTGTGTGGTGGGTGCATTGGTGGAGCTTAGTTGGAGCATCGATGGAGCTGGGTGGTGGGTGCATCTGTGGAGCTGGGTGGTGGGTGCATCTGTGGAGCTGGGTGGTGGGTGCATCTGTGGAGGTGGGTGCATCGGTGGAGCTGTGTGGTGGGTGCATCGGTGGAGCTGTGTGGTGGGTGCATCGGTGGACCTGTGTGGTGGGTGCATCGGCGGAGCTGTGTGGTGGGTGCATCGGCGGAGCTGTGTGGTGGGTGCCACGGCTGAGCTGTGTGGTGGGTGCATTGGTGGAGCTGTGTGGTGGGGGCATTGGTGGAGCTTAGTTGGAGCATCGGCAGAGCTGTGTGGTGGGTGCCTCGGCGGAGCTGTGTGGTGGGTGCCTCGGCGGAGCTGTGTGGTGGGTGCCTCGGCGGAGCTGTGTGGTGGGTGCCTCGGCGGAGCTGTGTGGTGGGTGCCTCGGCGGAGCTGTGTGGTGGGTGCATCGGCGGAGCTGTGTGGTGGGTGCATCGGCGGAGCTGTGTGGTGGGTGCATCGGTGGAGCTGTGTCGGTGGAGCTGTGTGGTGGCTGCATCGCTGGAGCTGTGTGATGGTGCATCGCTGGAGCTGTGTAGGTGGAGCTGTGTGGTGGTTGCATCGGTGGAGCTGTGTGGTGGTTGCATCGGTGGAGCTGTGTGGTGGTTGCATCGGTGGAGCTGTGTGGTGGTTGCATCGGTGGAGCTGTGTGGTGGTTGCATCGGTGGAGCTGTGTGGTGGTTGCATCGGTGGAGCTGTGTGGTGGTTGCATCAGTGGAGCTGTGTAGGTAGATCTGTGTGGTGGGTGCATCGGTGGAGCTGTGTCGGTGGAGCTGTGTGGTGGGTGCATCAGTGGAGTTGGGTGGTGGGTGCATCGGTGGAGCTGTGTAGGTGGAGCTGTGTGGTGGGTGCATCGGTGGAACTGTGTGGTGGGTGCATCAGTGGAACTGTGTGGTGGGTGCATCAGTGGAACTGTGTGGTGGGTGCATCAGTGGAGCTGTGTGGTGGGTGCCTCGGTGGAGCTGTGTAGGTGATGCTGTGTGGTGGGTGCATCGGTGGAGCTGTGTCGGTGGGGCTGTGTGGTGGGTGCATCGGTGGAGTTGTGTAGGTAGATCTGTGTGGTGGGTGCATCGCTGCAGCTGTGTAGGTGGAGCTGTGTGGTGGGTGCATCGGTGGAGCTGTGTGGTGGGTGTGTCGGTGGAGCTGTGTCGGTGGAGCTGTGTGGTGGGTGCATCAGTGGAGCTCTGTGGTGGGTGTATCAGTAGAGCTGTGTGGTGGGTGCATCGGTGGAGCTGTGTAGGTGGAGCTGTGTGAAGGGTGCGTCGGTGGAGCTGTGTCGGTGGAGCTGTGTGGTGGGTGCATCGGTGGAGTTGGGTGCATCGGTGGAGCTGTGTGGTGGGTGCATCTGTGGATCTGTGTGGTGGATGCATCGGTGGATCTGTGTGGTGGGTGCATCGGTGGAGCTGTGTGGTGGGTGCATCTGTGGATCTGTGTGGTGGATGCATCGGTGGATCTGTGTGGTGGGTGCATCGGTGGAGCTGTGTGGTGGATGCATCGGTGGAGCTGTGTGGTGGGTGCATCGGTGGAGCTGTGTGGTGGGTGCATCGGTGGAGCTGTGTGGTGGGTGCATCGGTGAAGCTTAGTGGATGCATTGGTGGAGCTGTGTGGTGGGTGCATTGGTGGAGCTTAGTTGGAGCATCGATGGAGCTGGGTGGTGGGTGCATCTGTGGAGCTGGGTGGTGGGTGCATCTGTGGAGCTGGGTGGTGGGTGCATCTGTGGAGGTGGGTGCATCGGTGGAGCTGTGTGGTGGGTGCATCGGTGGAGCTGTGTGGTGGGTGCATCGGTGGACCTGTGTGGTGGGTGCATCGGCGGAGCTGTGTGGTGGGTGCATCGGCGGAGCTGTGTGGTGGGTGCCACGGCTGAGCTGTGTGGTGGGTGCATTGGTGGAGCTGTGTGGTGGGGGCATTGGTGGAGCTTAGTTGGAGCATCGGCAGAGCTGTGTGGTGGGTGCCTCGGCGGAGCTGTGTGGTGGGTGCCTCGGCGGAGCTGTGTGGTGGGTGCCTCGGCGGAGCTGTGTGGTGGGTGCCTCGGCGGAGCTGTGTGGTGGGTGCCTCGGCGGAGCTGTGTGGTGGGTGCATCGGCGGAGCTGTGTGGTGGGTGCATCGGCGGAGCTGTGTGGTGGGTGCATCGGTGGAGCTGTGTCGGTGGAGCTGTGTGGTGGCTGCATCGCTGGAGCTGTGTGATGGTGCATCGCTGGAGCTGTGTAGGTGGAGCTGTGTGGTGGTTGCATCGGTGGAGCTGTGTGGTGGTTGCATCGGTGGAGCTGTGTGGTGGTTGCATCGGTGGAGCTGTGTGGTGGTTGCATCGGTGGAGCTGTGTGGTGGTTGCATCGGTGGAGCTGTGTGGTGGTTGCATCAGTGGAGCTGTGTAGGTAGATCTGTGTGGTGGGTGCATCGGTGGAGCTGTGTCGGTGGAGCTGTGTGGTGGGTGCATCAGTGGAGTTGGGTGGTGGGTGCATCGGTGGAGCTGTGTAGGTGGAGCTGTGTGGTGGGTGCATCGGTGGAACTGTGTGGTGGGTGCATCAGTGGAACTGTGTGGTGGGTGCATCAGTGGAACTGTGTGGTGGGTGCATCAGTGGAGCTGTGTGGTGGGTGCCTCGGTGGAGCTGTGTAGGTGATGCTGTGTGGTGGGTGCATCGGTGGAGCTGTGTCGGTGGGGCTGTGTGGTGGGTGCATCGGTGGAGTTGTGTAGGTAGATCTGTGTGGTGGGTGCATCGGTGGAGCTGTGTCGGTGGAGCTGTGTGGTGGGTGCATCGGTGGAGTTGGGTGGTGGGTGCATCGGTGGAGCTGTGTAGGTGGAGCTGTGTGGTGGGTGCATCGGTGGAGCTGTGTAGTTGGAGCTGTATGGTGGGTGCATCGGTGGAGCTGTGTGGTGGGTGCATCGGTGGAGCTGTGTAGGTGGAGCTGTGTGGAGGGTGCATCGGTGGAGCTGTGTGGTGGGTGCATCGGCAGAGCTGTGTGGTGGTTGCATCGGTGGAGCTGTGTGGTGGTTGCATCAGTGGAGCTGTGTAGGTAGATCTGTGTGGTGGGTGCATCGGTGGAGCTGTGTCGGTGGAGCTGTGTGGTGGGTGCATCGGTGGAGTTGGGTGGTGGGTGCATCGGTGGAGCTGTGTAGGTGGAGCTGTGTGGTGGGTGCATCGGTGGAGCTGTGTGGTGGGTGCATCAGTGGAGCTGTGTGGTGGGTGCCTCGGTGGAGCTGTGTAGGTGAGGCTGTGTGGTGGGTGCATCAGTGGAGCTGTGTCGGTGGAGCTGTGTGGTGGGTGCATCGGTGGAGTTGGGTGGTGGGTGCATCGGTGGAGCTGTGTGGTGGCTGCATCGGTGGAGCTGTGCGGTGGCTGCTTCGGTGGAGCTGTGTGGTGGCTGAATCGGTGGAGCTGTGTGGTGGTTGCATCGGTGGAGCTGTGTGGTGGTTGCATCGGTGGAGCTGTGTGGTGGTTGCATCGGTGGAGCTGTGTGGTGGTTGCATCGGTGGAGCTGTGTGGTGGTTGCATCAGTGGAGCTGTGTAGGTAGATCTGTGTGGTGGGTGCATCGGTGGAGCTGTCTCGGTGGAGCTGTGTCGTGGGTGCATCAGTGGAGTTGGGTGGTGGGTGCATCGGTGGAGCTGTGTAGGTGGAGCTGTGTGGTGGGTGCATCGGTGGAACTGTGTGGTGGGTGCATCAGTGGAACTGTGTGGTGGGTGCATCAGTGGAGCTGTGTGGTGGGTGCCTCGGTGGAGCTGTGTAGGTGATGCTGTGTGGTGGGTGCATCGGTGGAGCTGTGTCGGTGGGGCTGTGTGGTGGGTGCATCGGTGGAGTTGTGTAGGTAGATCTGTGTGGTGGGTGCATCGGTGGAGCTGTGTCGGTGGAGCTGTGTGGTGGGTGCATCGGTGGAGTTGGGTGGTGGGTGCATCGGTGGAGCTGTGTAGGTGGAGCTGTGTGGTGGGTTCATCGGTGGAGCTGTGTAGTTGGAGCTGTATGGTGGGTGCATCGGTGGAGCTGTGTGGTGGGTGCATCGGTGGAGCTGTGTAGGTGGAGCTGTGTGGAGGGTGCATCGGTGGAGCTGTGTGGTGGGTGCATCGGCGGAGCTGTGTGGTGGGTGCATCGGTGGAGCTGTGTGGTGGGGCTGTGTGGTGGTTGCATCAGTGGAGCTGTGTAGGTAGATCTGTGTGGTGGGTGCATCGGTGGAGCTGTGTCGGTGGAGCTGTGTGGTGGGTGCATCAGTGGAGTTGGGTGGTGGGTGCATCGGTGGAGCTGTGTAGGTGGAGCTGTGTGGTGGGTGCATCGGTGGAACTGTGTGGTGGGTGCATCAGTGGAACTGTGTGGTGGGTGCATCAGTGGAGCTGTGTGGTGGGTGCCTCGGTGGAGCTGTGTAGGTGATGCTGTGTGGTGGGTGCATCGGTGGAGCTGCGTCGGTGGAGCTGTGTGGTGGGTGCATCGGTGGAGTTGGGTGGTGGGTGCATCGGTGGAGCTGTGTCGGAGGAGCTGTGTGGTGGCTGCATCAGTGGAGCTGTGTGGTGGCTGCATCGGTGGAGCTGTGTGGTGGCTGAATCGGTGGAGCTGTGTGGTGGCTGCATCGGTGGAGCTGTGTGGTGGGTGCATCGGTGGAGCTGTGTCGGTGGAGCTGTGTGGTGGCTGCATCGCTGGAGCTGTGTGATGGGTGCATCGCTGCAGCTGTGTAGGTGGAGCTGTGTGGTGGGTACATCGGTGGAGCTGTGTGGTGGGTGCATCGGTGGAGCTGTGTCGGTGGAGCTGTGTGGTGGGTGCATCGGTGGAGCTGTGTGGTGGGTGCATCAGTGGAGCTGTGTGGTGGGTGCATCGGTGGAGCTGTGTCGGTGGAGCTGTGTGGTCGGTGCATCGGTGGAGCTGTGTGGTGGATGCATCGGTGGAGCTGTGTGGTGGATGCATCGGTGGAGCTGTGTGGTGGGTGCATCGGTGGAGCTGTGTGGTGGGTGCATCGGTGGAGCTGTGTGGTGTCTGCATCGCTGGAGCTGTGTAGGTGGAGCTGTGTGGTGGGTGCATCGGTGGAGCTGTGTGGTGGGTGCGTCGGTGGAGCTGTGTCGGTGGAGCTGTGTGGTGGGTGCATCAGTGGAGCTGTGTGGTGGGTGCATCAGTGGAGCTGTGTGGTGGGTGCGTCGGTGGAGCTGTGTCGGTGGAGCTGTGTGGTGGGTGCATCGGTGGAGTTGGGTGGTGGGTGCATCGGTGGAGCTGTGTGGTGGGTGCATCGGTGGATCTGTGTGGTGGATGCATCGGTGGATCTGTGTGGTGGATGCATCGGTGGATCTGTGTGGTGGGTGCATCGGTGGAGCTGTGTGGTGGGTGCATCGGTGGAGCTGTGTGGTGGGTGCATCGGTGGAGCTGTGTGGTGGGTGCATCGGTGGAGCTGTGTGGTGGCTGCATCGGTGGAGCTGTGTGGTGGCTGCATCGGTGGAGCTGTGTGGTGGTTGCCTCGGTGGAGCTGTGTGGTGGCTGCATCGCTGGAGCTGTGTGATGGGTGCATCGCTGCAGCTGTGTAGGTGGAGCTGTGTGGTGGGTGCATCGGTGGAGCTGTGTGGTGGGTGCATCGGTGGAGCTGTGTCGGTGGAGCTGTGTGGTGGGTGCATCAGTGGAGCTGTGTGGTGAGTGCATCGGTGGAGCTGTGTCGGTGGAGCTGTGTGGTGGGTGCATCGGTGGAGCTGTGTGGTGGATGCATCGGTGGAGCTGTGTGGTGGATGCATCGGTGGAGCTGTGTGGTGTCTGCATCGCTGGAGCTGTGTAGGTGGAGCTGTGTGGTGGGTGCATCGGTGGAGCTGTGTGGGGGGTGCATCGGTGGAGCTGTGTGGTGGGTGCGTCGGTGGAGCTGTGTCGGTGGAGCTGTGTGGTGGGTGCATCAGTGGAGCTGTGTGGTGGGTGCATCAGTGGAGCTGTGTGGTGGGTGCATCGGTGGAGCTGTGTAGGTGGAGCTGTGTGGTGGGTGCGTCGGTGGAGCTGTGTCGGTGGAGCTGTGTGGTGGGTGCATCGGTGGAGTTGGGTGGTGGGTGCATCGGTGGAGCTGTGTGGTGGGTGCATCGGTGGATCTGTGTGGTGGATGCATCGGTGGATCTGTGTGGTGGGTGCATCGGTGGAGTTGTGTGGTGGGTGCATCGGTGGAGCTGTGTGGTGGGTGCATCGGTGGAGCTGTGTGGTGGGTGCATCGGTGGAGCTGTGTGGTGGGTGCATCGGTGGAGCTGTGTGGTGGGTGCATCGGTGAAGCTGTGTGGTGGGTGCATCAGTGAAGCTTAGTGGATGCATTGGTGGAGCTGTGTGGTGGGTGCATTGGTGGAGCTTATTTGGAGCATCGATGGAGCTGGGTGGTGGGTGCATCTATGGAGCTGGGTGGTGGGTGCATCTGTGGAGCTGGGTGGTGGGTGCATCTGTGGAGCTGGGTGGTGGGTGCATCTGTGGAGCTGGGTGGTGGGTGCATCTGTGGAGCTGGGTGGTGGGTGCATCTGTGGAGCTGGGTGGTGGGTGCATCTGTGGAGGTGGGTGCATCGGTGGAGCTCTGTGGTGGGTGCATCGGTGGAGCTGTGTGGTGGGTGCATCGGTGGAGCTGTGTGGTGGGTGCATCGGTGGAGCTCTGTCGGTGGAGCTGTGTGGTGGTTGCATCGGTGGAGCTGTGTGGTGGTTGCATCAGTGGAGCTGTGTAGGTAGATCTGTGTGGTGGGTGCATCGCTGCAGCTGTGTAGGTGGAGCTGTGTGGTGGGTGCATCGGTGGAGCTGTGTTGTGGGTGTGTCGGTGGAGCTGTGTCGGTGGAGCTGTGTGGTGGGTGCATCAGTGGAGCTCTGTGGTGGGTGTATCAGTAGAGCTGTGTGGTGGGTGCATCGGTGGAGCTGTGTAGGTGGAGCTGTGTGAAGGGTGCGTCGGTGGAGCTGTGTCGGTGGAGCTGTGTGGTGGGTGCATCGGTGGAGTTGGGTGCATCGGTGGAGCTGTGTGGTGGGTGCATCTGTGGATCTGTGTGGTGGATGCATCGGTGGATCTGTGTGGTGGGTGCATCGGTGGAGCTGTGTGGTGGATGCATCGGTGGAGCTGTGTGGTGGATGCATCGGTGGAGCTGTGTGGTGGGTGCATCGGTGGAGCTGGGTGGTGGATGCATCGGTGGAGCTGTGTAGGTGGAGCTGTGTGGTGGGTGCGTCGGTGGAGCTGTGTGGTGGATGCATCGGTGGAGCTGTGTGGTGGGTGCATCGGTGGAGCTGTGTGGTGGGTGCATCGGTGGAGCTGTGTGGTGGGTGCATCGGTGGAGCTGTGTGGTGGGTGCATCGGTGGAGCTCTGTCGGTGGAGCTGTGTGGTGGTTGCATCGGTGGAGCTGTGTGGTGGTTGCATCAGTGGAGCTGTGTAGGTAGATCTGTGTGGTGGGTGCATCGCTGCAGCTGTGTAGGTGGAGCTGTGTGGTGGGTGCATCGGTGGAGCTGTGTGGTGGGTGTGTCGGTGGAGCTGTGTCGGTGGAGCTGTGTGGTGGGTGCATCAGTGGAGCTCTGTGGTGGGTGTATCAGTAGAGCTGTGTGGTGGGTGCATCGGTGGAGCTGTGTAGGTGGAGCTGTGTGAAGGGTGCGTCGGTGGAGCTGTGTCGGTGGAGCTGTGTGGTGGGTGCATCGGTGGAGTTGGGTGCATCGGTGGAGCTGTGTGGTGGGTGCATCTGTGGATCTGTGTGGTGGATGCATCGGTGGATCTGTGTGGTGGGTGCATCGGTGGAGCTGTGTGGTGGATGCATCGGTGGAGCTGTGTGGTGGATGCATCGGTGGAGCTGTGTGGTGGGTGCATCGGTGGAGCTGGGTGGTGGATGCATCGGTGGAGCTGTGTGGTGAATGCATCGGTGGAGCTGTGTGGTGGGTGCATCGGTGGAGCTGTGTGGTGGGTGCATCGGTGGAGCTGTGTGGTGGGTGCATCGGTGGAGCTGTGTGGTGGGTGCATCGGTGAAGCTTAGTGGATGCATTGGTGGAGCTGTGTGGTGGGTGCATTGGTGGAGCTTAGTTGGAGCATCGATGGAGCTGGGTGGTGGGTGCATCTGTGGAGCTGGGTGGTGGGTGCATCTGTGGAGCTGGGTGGTGGGTGCATCTGTGGAGGTGGGTGCATCGGTGGAGCTGTGTGGTGGGTGCATCGGTGGAGCTGTGTGGTGGGTGCATCGGTGGACCTGTGTGGTGGGTGCATCGGCGGAGCTGTGTGGTGGGTGCATCGGCGGAGCTGTGTGGTGGGTGCCACGGCTGAGCTGTGTGGTGGGTGCATTGGTGGAGCTGTGTGGTGGGGGCATTGGTGGAGCTTAGTTGGAGCATCGGCAGAGCTGTGTGGTGGGTGCCTCGGCGGAGCTGTGTGGTGGGTGCCTCGGCGGAGCTGTGTGGTGGGTGCCTCGGCGGAGCTGTGTGGTGGGTGCCTCGGCGGAGCTGTGTGGTGGGTGCCTCGGCGGAGCTGTGTGGTGGGTGCATCGGCGGAGCTGTGTGGTGGGTGCATCGGCGGAGCTGTGTGGTGGGTGCATCGGTGGAGCTGTGTCGGTGGAGCTGTGTGGTGGCTGCATCGCTGGAGCTGTGTGATGGTGCATCGCTGGAGCTGTGTAGGTGGAGCTGTGTGGTGGTTGCATCGGTGGAGCTGTGTGGTGGTTGCATCGGTGGAGCTGTGTGGTGGTTGCATCGGTGGAGCTGTGTGGTGGTTGCATCGGTGGAGCTGTGTGGTGGTTGCATCGGTGGAGCTGTGTGGTGGTTGCATCGGTGGAGCTGTGTGGTGGTTGCATCAGTGGAGCTGTGTAGGTAGATCTGTGTGGTGGGTGCATCGGTGGAGCTGTGTCGGTGGAGCTGTGTGGTGGGTGCATCAGTGGAGTTGGGTGGTGGGTGCATCGGTGGAGCTGTGTAGGTGGAGCTGTGTGGTGGGTGCATCGGTGGAACTGTGTGGTGGGTGCATCAGTGGAACTGTGTGGTGGGTGCATCAGTGGAACTGTGTGGTGGGTGCATCAGTGGAGCTGTGTGGTGGGTGCCTCGGTGGAGCTGTGTAGGTGATGCTGTGTGGTGGGTGCATCGGTGGAGCTGTGTCGGTGGGGCTGTGTGGTGGGTGCATCGGTGGAGTTGTGTAGGTAGATCTGTGTGGTGGGTGCATCGGTGGAGCTGTGTCGGTGGAGCTGTGTGGTGGGTGCATCGGTGGAGTTGGGTGGTGGGTGCATCGGTGGAGCTGTGTAGGTGGAGCTGTGTGGTGGGTGCATCGGTGGAGCTGTGTAGTTGGAGCTGTATGGTGGGTGCATCGGTGGAGCTGTGTGGTGGGTGCATCGGTGGAGCTGTGTAGGTGGAGCTGTGTGGAGGGTGCATCGGTGGAGCTGTGTGGTGGGTGCATCGGCAGAGCTGTGTGGTGGTTGCATCGGTGGAGCTGTGTGGTGGTTGCATCAGTGGAGCTGTGTAGGTAGATCTGTGTGGTGGGTGCATCGGTGGAGCTGTGTCGGTGGAGCTGTGTGGTGGGTGCATCGGTGGAGTTGGGTGGTGGGTGCATCGGTGGAGCTGTGTAGGTGGAGCTGTGTGGTGGGTGCATCGGTGGAGCTGTGTGGTGGGTGCATCAGTGGAGCTGTGTGGTGGGTGCCTCGGTGGAGCTGTGTAGGTGAGGCTGTGTGGTGGGTGCATCAGTGGAGCTGTGTCGGTGGAGCTGTGTGGTGGGTGCATCGGTGGAGTTGGGTGGTGGGTGCATCGGTGGAGCTGTGTGGTGGCTGCATCGGTGGAGCTGTGCGGTGGCTGCTTCGGTGGAGCTGTGTGGTGGCTGAATCGGTGGAGCTGTGTGGTGGTTGCATCGGTGGAGCTGTGTGGTGGTTGCATCGGTGGAGCTGTGTGGTGGTTGCATCGGTGGAGCTGTGTGGTGGTTGCATCGGTGGAGCTGTGTGGTGGTTGCATCAGTGGAGCTGTGTAGGTAGATCTGTGTGGTGGGTGCATCGGTGGAGCTGTCTCGGTGGAGCTGTGTCGTGGGTGCATCAGTGGAGTTGGGTGGTGGGTGCATCGGTGGAGCTGTGTAGGTGGAGCTGTGTGGTGGGTGCATCGGTGGAACTGTGTGGTGGGTGCATCAGTGGAACTGTGTGGTGGGTGCATCAGTGGAGCTGTGTGGTGGGTGCCTCGGTGGAGCTGTGTAGGTGATGCTGTGTGGTGGGTGCATCGGTGGAGCTGTGTCGGTGGGGCTGTGTGGTGGGTGCATCGGTGGAGTTGTGTAGGTAGATCTGTGTGGTGGGTGCATCGGTGGAGCTGTGTCGGTGGAGCTGTGTGGTGGGTGCATCGGTGGAGTTGGGTGGTGGGTGCATCGGTGGAGCTGTGTAGGTGGAGCTGTGTGGTGGGTTCATCGGTGGAGCTGTGTAGTTGGAGCTGTATGGTGGGTGCATCGGTGGAGCTGTGTGGTGGGTGCATCGGTGGAGCTGTGTAGGTGGAGCTGTGTGGAGGGTGCATCGGTGGAGCTGTGTGGTGGGTGCATCGGCGGAGCTGTGTGGTGGGTGCATCGGTGGAGCTGTGTGGTGGGGCTGTGTGGTGGTTGCATCAGTGGAGCTGTGTAGGTAGATCTGTGTGGTGGGTGCATCGGTGGAGCTGTGTCGGTGGAGCTGTGTGGTGGGTGCATCAGTGGAGTTGGGTGGTGGGTGCATCGGTGGAGCTGTGTAGGTGGAGCTGTGTGGTGGGTGCATCGGTGGAACTGTGTGGTGGGTGCATCAGTGGAACTGTGTGGTGGGTGCATCAGTGGAGCTGTGTGGTGGGTGCCTCGGTGGAGCTGTGTAGGTGATGCTGTGTGGTGGGTGCATCGGTGGAGCTGCGTCGGTGGAGCTGTGTGGTGGGTGCATCGGTGGAGTTGGGTGGTGGGTGCATCGGTGGAGCTGTGTCGGAGGAGCTGTGTGGTGGCTGCATCAGTGGAGCTGTGTGGTGGCTGCATCGGTGGAGCTGTGTGGTGGCTGAATCGGTGGAGCTGTGTGGTGGCTGCATCGGTGGAGCTGTGTGGTGGGTGCATCGGTGGAGCTGTGTCGGTGGAGCTGTGTGGTGGCTGCATCGCTGGAGCTGTGTGATGGGTGCATCGCTGCAGCTGTGTAGGTGGAGCTGTGTGGTGGGTACATCGGTGGAGCTGTGTGGTGGGTGCATCGGTGGAGCTGTGTCGGTGGAGCTGTGTGGTGGGTGCATCGGTGGAGCTGTGTGGTGGGTGCATCAGTGGAGCTGTGTGGTGGGTGCATCGGTGGAGCTGTGTCGGTGGAGCTGTGTGGTCGGTGCATCGGTGGAGCTGTGTGGTGGATGCATCGGTGGAGCTGTGTGGTGGATGCATCGGTGGAGCTGTGTGGTGGGTGCATTGGTGGAGCTGTGTGGTGTCTGCATCGCTGGAGCTGTGTGGTGTCTGCATCGCTGGAGCTGTGTAGGTGGAGCTGTGTGGTGGGTGCATCGGTGGAGCTGTGTGGTGGGTGCGTCGGTGGAGCTGTGTCGGTGGAGCTGTGTGGTGGGTGCATCAGTGGAGCTGTGTGGTGGGTGCATCAGTGGAGCTGTGTGGTGGGTGCGTCGGTGGAGCTGTGTCGGTGGAGCTGTGTGGTGGGTGCATCGGTGGAGTTGGGTGGTGGGTGCATCGGTGGAGCTGTGTGGTGGGTGCATCGGTGGATCTGTGTGGTGGATGCATCGGTGGATCTGTGTGGTGGATGCATCGGTGGATCTGTGTGGTGGGTGCATCGGTGGAGCTGTGTGGTGGGTGCATCGGTGGAGCTGTGTGGTGGGTGCATCGGTGGAGCTGTGTGGTGGGTGCATCGGTGGAGCTGTGTGGTGGCTGCATCGGTGGAGCTGTGTGGTGGCTGCATCGGTGGAGCTGTGTGGTGGTTGCCTCGGTGGAGCTGTGTGGTGGCTGCATCGCTGGAGCTGTGTGATGGGTGCATCGCTGCAGCTGTGTAGGTGGAGCTGTGTGGTGGGTGCATCGGTGGAGCTGTGTGGTGGGTGCATCGGTGGAGCTGTGTCGGTGGAGCTGTGTGGTGGGTGCATCAGTGGAGCTGTGTGGTGAGTGCATCGGTGGAGCTGTGTCGGTGGAGCTGTGTGGTGGGTGCATCGGTGGAGCTGTGTGGTGGATGCATCGGTGGAGCTGTGTGGTGGATGCATCGGTGGAGCTGTGTGTTGTCTGCATCGCTGGAGCTGTGTAGGTGGAGCTGTGTGGTGGGTGCATCGGTGGAGCTGTGTGGGGGGTGCATCGGTGGAGCTGTGTGGTGGGTGCGTCGGTGGAGCTGTGTCGGTGGAGCTGTGTGGTGGGTGCATCAGTGGAGCTGTGTGGTGGGTGCATCAGTGGAGCTGTGTGGTGGGTGCATCGGTGGAGCTGTGTAGGTGGAGCTGTGTGGTGGGTGCGTCGGTGGAGCTGTGTCGGTGGAGCTGTGTGGTGGGTGCATCGGTGGAGTTGGGTGGTGGGTGCATCGGTGGAGCTGTGTGGTGGGTGCATCGGTGGATCTGTGTGGTGGATGCATCGGTGGATCTGTGTGGTGGGTGCATCGGTGGAGTTGTGTGGTGGGTGCATCGGTGGAGCTGTGTGGTGGGTGCATCGGTGGAGCTGTGTGGTGGGTGCATCGGTGGAGCTGTGTGGTGGGTGCATCGGTGGAGCTGTGTGGTGGGTGCATCGGTGAAGCTGTGTGGTGGGTGCATCAGTGAAGCTTAGTGGATGCATTGGTGGAGCTGTGTGGTGGGTGCATTGGTGGAGCTTATTTGGAGCATCGATGGAGCTGGGTGGTGGGTGCATCTATGGAGCTGGGTGGTGGGTGCATCTGTGGAGCTGGGTGGTGGGTGCATCTGTGGAGCTGGGTGGTGGGTGCATCTGTGGAGCTGGGTGGTGGGTGCATCTGTGGAGCTGGGTGGTGGGTGCATCTGTGGAGCTGGGTGGTGGGTGCATCTGTGGAGGTGGGTGCATCGGTGGAGCTGTGTGGTGGGTGCATCGGTGGAGCTGTGTGGTGGGTGCATCGGAGGAGCTGTGTGGTGGGTGCATCGGCGGAGCTGTGTGGTGGGTGCATCGGCAGAGCTGTGTGGTGGGTGCATCGGCGGAGCTGTGTGGTGAGTGCCTCGGCGAAGCTGTGTGGTGGGTGCCTCGGCGGAGCTGTGTGGTGGGTGCCTCGGCGGAGCTGTGTGGTGGTTGCCTCGGCGGAGCTGTGTGGTGGTTGCCTCGGCGGAGCTGTGTGGTGGGTGCATCGGCGGAGCTGTATGGTGGGTGCAACGGTGGAGCTGTATGGTGGGTGCAACGGTGGAGCTGTATGGTGGGTGCATCGGTGGAGCTGTGTCGGTGGAGCTGTGTGGTGGCTGCATCGCTGGAGCTGTGTGATGGGTGCATCGCTGGAGCTGTGTGATGGGTGCATCGCTGCAGCTGTGTAGGTGGAGCTGTGTGGTGGGTGCATCGGTGGAGCTGTGTGGTGGGTGCATCGGTGGAGCTGTGTGGTGGGTGCATCGGTGGAGCTGTGTGGTGGGTGCATCGGTGGAGCTGTGTGGTGGGTGCATCGGTTGAGCTGTGTCGGTGGAGCTGTGTGGTGGGTGCATCAGTGGAGCTGTGTGGTGGGTGCATCGGTGGAGCTGTATAGGTGGAGCTATGTGGTGGGTGCATCGGTGGAGCTGTGTGGTGGGTGCATCGGTGGAGCTGTGTGCATCGGTGGAGCTGTGTGGTGGGTGCATCGGTGGAGCTGTGTGGTGGGGGCATCTGTGGAGCTGTGTGGTTGGGGCATGTGTGGTGGGTGCATCGGTGGAGGTGTGTGGTGGGTGCATCGGTGGAGGTGTGTGGTGGGTGCATCGGTGGAGGTGTGTGGTGGGTGCATCGGTGGAGGTGTGTGGTGGGTGCATCGGTGGAGGTGTGTGGGGGGTGCATCGGTGGAGCTGTGTGGTGGGTGCATCTGTGGAGCTGTGTGGTGGGTGCCTCGGTGGAGCTGTGTGGTGGGTGCCTCGGTGGAGCTGTGTGGTGGGTGCCTCGGTGGAGCTGTGTGGTGGGTGCCTCGGTGGAGCTGTGTGGTGGGTGCCTCTGTGGAGCTGTGTGGTGGGTGCCTCGGTGGAGCTGTGTGGTGGGTGCATCCGTGGAGCTGTGTAGGTGGAGTTGGGTGGTGGGTGCATCGGTGGAGCTGTGTCGGTGGAGCTGTGTGGTGGGTGCATCAGTGGAGCTGTGTGGTGGGTGCCTTAGTGGAGCTGTGTGGTGGGTGCCTCAGTGGAGCTGTGTGGTGGGTGCCTTGGTGGAGCTGTGTAGGTGAAGCTGTGTGGTGGGAGCCTTAAGGGAAATTACAACTCTCAAAACAAAAAAAATCTATCCTTTAACGATGCTGGATAAATTATGACAAGTGCTTGCTACTGTTCCAACAGATACATGCAGAAAAATATGTAGGACGTTATTCTGGAAGGAAAACTAAATCACAGAAAAGAAAAGAGTATGAACCGTAAATGAGAGAGGTTTGTTTGTTAACATCTGCATTGGGAGAAGGTTTTGTTAAACCTGTCTGTGTTTAATTAATACCGAAGCTACACTATATTTTAAGGAATGACGAATTTTAAAGGTCTGCTTAGAAAATGATAAGTAGCAGGGCAAAATAAATCGCAACAATGTGTGCAGAAAGGAAAGAAAATATATATGAATGTTGTCTGGGCACGGCAACAGCACATGGCAACATAACTGCGCCTTAGCTCGCTACTACACAGTGCACTCAGTACTTAAACCAAAACTCCGAAAAGCCCTCTTAAGAAGCATGGAATTCGTGGTCCTGGATACAGCATGCATTCCATGTTTCTTTTCAGGCAGAGCATAAACAGTTGTTGCAGCAAGGGGCGGGAAGATTAGGAGACGAAACTGAAAATACGGCCGGCAGGCAGTGAATAATTAGGAGGTGACAAATGACCTGGGACGGCTGCCTTTGATGTGGTAATGCGAGGCAGGCAGGCAGATGGCTGGTGGCATTGTGCACGCGCTTTTTAGGGCTTGCGCTTGCGCAATGACCTAAAAAGCACATGCACTCAAAGGAATCGCCAGTGGAAGTTAAACACTGGATAAGCCCCTATAGAGCTTCCAGCTGTGCGCATGCGCACAGCAGGCGAGCCCTAAAAACAGTTA